>NC_057697.1:976755-979255 GCF_014466175.1 Vespula pensylvanica
CTCTTTCTGTTTCTCTCTCCTTTCTCTGCCTCTCTCTCTCTCTCTCTATCTGTCTGTCTCTGTACCTCTGTATTTCTATCTCTCTTTATTTTTCTTTCTCTTTCTCTCTTTCATTACCTCTCCCACCATTTCTTCCCGCATGGCCGATCTACAGACACCATGGTTCACTTGAAATCAAACGCATTCGTACGAACGAACGTGTTTGCATATCGCATGAATACTTTTACAATTCGTAGTTTATGTTATGCTTAGATTTCCTGCGGCTAGTTACATATATAAATGTGTATATATATATGTGTGTATATGTATATGTATATGTATATATATATATATGTATGTATATGTATATCTAGAAACGAATGCAGCGCGACGATTTCTGTGTATTTAGGAACGTAGAATAGATAGAGCTTAAAATTGCATGTTTCTTTTAAAAATGGCACTTTGTGAATTACTCTTAGAAAAAGATTTCTCTATTTTGCTATTCTCCTCTTGCTTTTTTTCCGTTAAAAATAAGAAAAAGAAAGGAGTAGGAAGCGAGCGTTCGTTGAGAATATTCCCGAGGCAAACGTAAATATCTCGGAATTATTTACTTTTTACGGAGAGGAACGTAAAAGAAGGAGACTACCGTAACGAGTAGTTTTGCTCATTAACGGAATCACTCTCTGGAGAAAGTAACGCTTCCTAGCGATGGTAGAAGGAAACAGTCGATGGCGAAGCTACTCAGATTTTCTTAAAAAGCCATAGCCTCCCTTTATTACATAATCAAACGCTTCCCCTTGATAATATTACTGATTATTATTATCCGATAAGGAAGAAAACGATAAGCTTTTAATCGTGGATTTGATTCCTCGAGGAATATAAAAGAACGTTCGCTCGCACGCTCGCTCGTACACACGCAGTCAGGAAATATGATTGAATTTCGTCGATGTCATTTTGCATGAGCACGATCGACTTTGTCCGTTCGTTCGATTACTCGACTATTTTTTGAATTGGCTACTAGTTCGACACCTGCGATCTCGAATCAATATATTTTCCAAGGGCAATGGCAGCCTCACCGTCACAACTACCACAACCACCGACATCGTCATAATCAGGCAACGTGCATGCCGTATTTTCCGTGCGTGGAACTCGACGGGCTCTCGCGGTTTGTCCTACGTATCACGGATGTTCATAGACCAAGACACACCCAGAATCAAACACGCACGCTCTAACGTAGATAGAAGCTATCTTCTACGATAGATACCGAGGGGGTGATCCATCCTCGTTTCCTCGGCCACCGGTATGTTGCGTTTGACGTACGTACATGTACCATAGCGTGCCCGTGCGCACATTATCTTCGCGTATCGTCGTGTACCGTCGTCTTTCACGTCTACTCTCGTTATACGACGCGTGTCCCGTAACCGTTCCTACATAGCTCTCTTTACCTTGCCTATGAGATTGCAATTTTTCTTCTACTTTCATCGACGTCGATGAATATACATATAATATTTTTTATTATTAGCATCCTCGCACGATATAATATCCACGCTCGATCGAATACGTTCCAGCCGGATTTAATCGATCTTTTCGTCGATCGCAAACTCGATTAATTCAAGATCGGTTCGTCCGGTGTAGACTTTCTTTTATTTCGTTTTATTTTCTTCCTCCATGGGATTTTAATTACACGCTGAACGCACTTTATATTTATTATATATAGACCGAGCACTCAGTTAATTACCGGTTATCCTCCGCTTTTTCGCCGTAGGAGATCCATCGACGCAGCTTCGATTCGAAATGATCTATAAAAGAGAGCCGGTCCTTTTATTCGCTCGACGGAACACTCAGCGATACACTTGGGAGCGCACGATTGATTTCCACGCACGGTTTTTCTCGAGATTTTCTTTTTCCTTCGATCCTACATACGGGAACACGTCCATTCTCTATTTCTCTCACATTTTATACCTCCTTTTCCGTCTCTCCCTTCCTCTCGCTCACTCTCTTTTTCTCACTCTCTGTCTCTCTCTCTCTCTCTCTCTCTCTCTCTCTCTCTCTCTCGCTCTCTCTCTCTCTCGCTCTCTCTCTCTCTCTCTTTCTTTCTCTCTCTATACGCTCACCTACACCCACGCCTCGCTGCTCCTTTTCCGGTCCCATCCGTCCGTGGCACAAAACCGACGAGCACCGAGAGACACTCTTGTCGAGGGCTCTCGTCAGAGGAAAACCGTAACGACGTAACGCTCTTGGGACGTAACAGGGTGAACCAGGAGAACCCGGGCCACCGGGTCCACCAGGTCCACCAGGATCAGAGGGTCTCCCAGGACACGAAGGCAGGCAAGGGATTCCTGGTGAAGTCGGTTCGCCGGGAGAAAAAGGTGCGCCTGGACCAATCGGACCAATTGGTCCATCCGGTATTCCAGGACTTTCCGGTCCGAAGGTAACGTTTTTGTATTCTATTCCTATTATTATCTCTATGCATTTTCCAGCAAATATTATATTTCCCCTATAGTCTGTAATTTCGAATTAA
>NC_057697.1:986755-1024255 GCF_014466175.1 Vespula pensylvanica
CACTCGATTTCTCCTGTGGGTCTCTCTCTCTCTCTCTCTCTCTCTCTGTCTCTCTTTCTCCTCTTTCTCTCTCTCTCTCTCTCTTTCTCTCTCTCGTTCTCAGTCTGTCTCTCTTTCTTCCGATCTAATCGATATTGTCATTTCATTTTAATTACTTCAATTTCTGTCAATTAATGGTTATTCTATTACATGTTATATGAGTCGAGAAGAGAGAATATCGAAGTGATAGGTATTGCAGAATACGGTTGAACACTCTCCGTGTTTCAGAACCACCTCATTGACCATGTAATTTATAAGCGATTCTAATCGAACTGATATATATATATATATATATATATATATATATGTATGTATGTATGTATGTATATGTATATATTAGCTGGAGAAACGATGAGGGAGAAAACAGAGAGGGAGAGAGAGAGAGAGAGAATTCTGCTATACCTTAATTTATACTAAATTTGTACCCACTAATAAACTTATCCTAGAACTCGAAACGCATGGGTGTCGATAGGAATTTTCTACGTTGTTGATTAGACGTTTGTTTGTGACGTATTGTAGATGATCACAAGCGTGTATCGTTAGTTGTAGTAGTTTTTATAGTCAGTGATCGAACGATCTTGGTGTCTCTTAATTAATTACACAGATCTAAAAAACAAAAGGCAAAATGACAAGATACCAAAATCGATCGATTCGCTTGTTCGTGTAGTATCGAGAATCCATCCCGTCCTCTGATCCTTCCTCTTTCAACTAAAAAAAAAAAAAAAGAAAAAAAAATAGAAAAGAAAAGGAAACAGTTTAACGCTTCGTCGCAAAAAAATAAAAAAAAAAAGAAAGCAAAACGCAAACGACACTGAAAAACGGAGGACCTGGTTGGATCTGACCTTGCAGTATCATTATTATAGGGTTTCAAGGGTGAGAGCGGTATTACATTGGCGAGGGGTCCACCCGGCCCACTGGGTCCAAAGGGTGAAAGGGGTTACCGGGGCGAAAAGGGCGCCAAGGGAAACCAGGGCTCGCCAGGTAGATTACAACGAGGCCATTCTACCGAGAAACAAAGACGAAATCTCGGGGAAATATGAAAGAAGGATATTGCCCAAAGAATTATCGTGCTATCCCTACCCCAACCCCCAAACATGGAAATAAAAAAGAAACGCGCGCGTTGATTTTCTTTCCCTTCTTCGTCCTTGGATATTTTATATTTTTTATTACTTCATTTGAATAATTGGAAATCTTTGCGATATCACTCATATATATATATATATATATATATATATATATATATATATACATGTTTTTTTTTTCTTTCAAATAACTTTCTTCGGATTATTCCTTATTGTTTTTCTCTTTTTATCTCATCGTCGTAAAAGTAATTTCCTAAGCTTGGGGAACATTTTTTTATCGTCTCGTCGTCTTTTAACTCGTAATTAACAGGAAGTCCTTCGGAAAGTCTGCGATTGGGTGCAAAGAAAAAAAAAAGAAAAAAAAAACGAAGAAAAAAAGAAGAAAATATAAACTTAATCTTTTAAAGGGGGATAGACTCTAGTCTATGCGGGGATGGGAAAGAGCGAGAAATCTACGCGTACGCGACGTCATTAATCGCGCGATTTAATTTGATCTTCGATGCTGACGGTTCACCGATTGAACGATTACTCTTTGCTTTCAGGACCTAAGGGAGAACAAGGAGCTCATGGTCCACCAGGATTTAACGGGACCGATGGCGAAGCTGGCATACAAGGTCCACCGGGATTACCGGTACGTGGACTGCATTTGGATTTATTTTTTTTTATTACGATAAAACACGACATTGCCAACGAACGATGTCCCAACGACCGAAGTAGAATCAATATGACGTCGAAAAAAGTGTTTGGCACGTACGACGTTTCGCATATTGAAATATAAAATTTTATTTGTTAAGTCTGTCGGAAAAATACCCGATACGATGTATGCACGTATACAAATAAAGAAGAGAAAGATGAAAAGGTTTCAGACGCAATTCAGAAAATAAATTTGTAAGGTAGGGCTGCACGTAGATAGATACCTACGTACGTACATATATACTTGCTACAATTTCCATGCTAGATAAGAGACACTTTTATGGAGACAAAGGAATATGTAAACACTCGCGTATCAGGAGGTTTTGCAGCGAGTATCAACGCATCTTTATCTCGCATCTCGTGCGTTATCCGGTAGCAGACGTATCGTGTCTCGAGCGTTATCATATACACGAGGAGACAAGTGATTTACAGCACGTAAAGCGATCTTGCTTGTCTCTGATTTACAGGGCCTTTCCGGACCCAAAGGTGAGAAAGGCGAGTACGGTGATATCGGACCTCCCGGACTCATGGGACCTCCAGGTTTGCCTGGTCCACCGGTACGTAAATCAAACGTTCTACCTTTTCCGTATTCGCATTTCCTTCTACATACTTACTACGTACTTAGATACGTACATACATATATGCGTTTGTTTTTAAATACACATTCATTGTACTCCCGTACAACCGTGAAAGCGAATTTTTTTAATATCAACGTTCTCTCTCTTTTTTTTTTTTTCTATTTCTCAATGAACAGGGCTATCCAGGGATGAAAGGTGACAAGGGTGAAAAGGGCGAATCGGTGAGTTCATCTTTCAACAACGTTCCGTATTATATTTATATCAAGTGTCGTCGTTCGATGGGCTGGGTCATCCTGATCGATCTTTATCGATTACGATGCGAGGAGTGAGTTTTAACACCCACCCGCAACCCTACTAGAACGACCACCCCTTGCCAACGATCTGACGATAAAATAAATTTCTTTTCATGGCGGGACATCGGGCTTCCACCGACAGAAGTACAAAAAGCTGAGAAGAAGGCAGGTACGTGGAAATCTAGACAGCCCTATTCGTCTTCCCTCCTTCGATCCAACGCGAAAAACGAACGCAACCCTCGTATAAACGATCGTAGAATCGATCGTCCATCGATACGAACGTTTTATCCTTCGGGTTCTCCTCGCGAACATTAATCTTTATCAAAGTTGTGGAAAGATTTAAATAGCATGAAACGTCTTCTTTCTTTCAGGGTGACGGCACCTTCGAAGTCAATGCCGGCGAAGTGGTAAGTCCTATTTATTTTCTGATCTATTCCGAATTTTCAGAATTAAGGGTTGGGATATTGAAACGAATCGTTTTAAATTGTTCAACACATTCGATACTTTATCGAGAAAATTTTACTGTTAAAATCCGAACCGTAGGAAACTATTGTCAGTTGAATTGACAAATCGATGTAATCGACAGATTATGGGACCTCCTGGACCACCTGGACCAGCCGGTACTCCTGGATTACAAGGTCCACCTGGTATCAAGGGCGACAGAGGACACGACGGCGCCAAGGGTGATCCTGTCAGTAAACTTGTCAAAATTTCAAAGCGTCGAGAGTTCCCCCTTAGAAAGGAGAACGACCTCGCGTTTCTCGCAAAGTTCTCACGAAGTTTCCTAAAGTTTCACGTACACGCATAACATATACATACATATAACCGTGTACATATTTAAGAATTCGAGTTTCCGAAAGTTACGTTAACTCTTTGCAAATCTTTTTCTCCATTTTTATTCGTAAATTGGTCCATGCAAAAAGAAAAAAAAAAAAGAAAGAAAGAAAAAAAAAAAAAGAAAGAAAAGAAAAATAAGGCAATAGAAAAAAGGAAATAAGAAAGACGCACGAAGCAAAAGTTTTCAAGGATTCTCTTCGACGATTCTCACGCTTTTCTTTTCTTTTCGTATTACAGGGAGAGAAAGGTGCCAAAGGAGATCCTGGTCCGATGGGATTACCCGTACGTATTTTCTCTCAAGATTACGTCCCTAGCTTAGGTAGGTTTTACTCTATCGCGTTATAAAAAAAAAAAAAAGAAAAAAAAAAGAGAGAAACGAAAAAAAAAAGAAAAAGAAAAGGAAAAAAAAAAGGAAAAGAAAAAGGAAACGGAAAAAAAAATAAGAAGAAGAGAGAACCAAGCTAGACGGTGAAGTGACGACGAAAAGATTTCAAACTCAGCGGTCTCGAAAATAGATTCTCGCCCTTAGTAAGAAACTTAATCCTGTGGAAATTCTTGAGAGAAAGGATCCAAAAAAAAAAAAAGAAAAAAGAAAAAAGAAAAAAGAAAATAAAAAAAGAATAAAAGAAATGTATCGAGTAGGCTGGGAGGGGGGAGGAGGGTTCGGGATATGGTATCTACCTGGGCTCCTCTTCTACATTCGCAAATGCAGTCGTTAGTCGGGCGATACCTAATGGTATTAACGATTGGATTTTATGTTGGCCGAACGAAGTGTACACGGAAGAAGGTATATATTTAGGTACCATTGGTATATAGGAAAGGTGTAGAGATCGTATAATGCATGATACATAATACATGAGAGAAATAGGATAGGCGAGCTACGATATTTCTTCTCTTTTCTTCACGCGATTGTCTTCCTCCGTTTCTTCTTCTCTGTCTCTCTGTCTCCCTCTCCTTCTTTCTCTCTCTCTCTCTCTCTCTCTCTCTCTCTCTCTCTCTCTCACTCTCTCTCTCGTAGGTAGAAGGACGACGGGCGACGCATTTCCTTCGATTATCCAGAAACTTCTCCGTCATGCGAGTCTCTCTATTTGCAGGGCCCCATGGGACTGAGAGGCGAATCCGGAAAGCCCGGAGATTCCGGGAAACCTGGCGCCATGGTAAGAACGCGGACGTCTCGCTCCTAACGTCATCGTTAATTGGCCTCGCCGGTGAATCCTTGATAGGAAACGGAGAGTCTCTAGCGACGGTGTAAAGAAAGAAAGGAAACTGGAAAACGAGAAAGAAAAAAAGAAAGAAAGAAAGAAAGAAAGAATGAATGAATGAATGAAAGAAAGAAAGAAAGAAAGAAAGAAAGAAAAAAAGAAAGAAAGAAAATTCGTCGACGAGCTTTCGAGCGAAATATAACAAAGTATCCGGTATTCTGCTCGCACGAGTACGAGTATCGTACCTCCTCGAGCTTCCCTTCGAAATTGGAGCTTCGTTCTTGTCTTTTTTGCCTTCGATGTTGTACATAAAGGAACGAAAGGGTGAAAGGGTGGTAAGAAACGTTTGACGGTGACGACTAAAGGTGGCCTGACAGAAGGGAAGTACTCGAGTGAGGTCATCGAAATCGTTTTCTGAGAATTCTATACATATATATGTATATATACACACACATACACACACATATATATATTTATATACGTATATATATACGTGTATATATATATATATATATACACACATATATATATAAAATGTTCTTGCGAGAGCGCACACAGCCATATCGCTAATATTAATGGATAAGACTTGTTTGCCCCGAGTCGCTCGATATCGAAACACGCAACGCTGAGCTTGACGATTTCCATCTTCGACGTTGTTCGCCATTAATAGCGGAACAACAATAGCGTTTTCATCGGATTTCCTTCGGAGAGAGAGATGCATTTACAACGTAGGAAATGCACTTTCGTAGTAGGTACGTACTCACGAAGTACGACGGATTCGTAAATCGTGCCAAGATGTCCGTACTTTGAGAGAAAATGTCGTAGATATGGTCGAATGATAAAGAACAAGGATGGCTGGTAGGTCTTCCAAGGAGCATGACGATTTTTCAGGATGTTCGAATTTTATAGATACGTACTTAAAAAAAAAAAAAAACAAAACAAAACAAAAACAAAAAGAAAGAAAAGAACACACACGTACATACACACGATCACACATACGATTGCCTCGATCGTTTCGTTATAACAGTTTCGGGCACTCGTTGCACACCTTTTGTCCGTCCTACGAAAACACATTCGCGTACACGCGTGCTTCGTTTAATTCGTTTCTTATGTTTTTATATATATATACATTTTTTATTTTCCTTTTATTTTCTTTTTTCTTTTTTACTTAAAACGCGAACGCGATACGCGGTAAGGCTATTTAAAATGGTTAGTTTCTTAAAAAGATTTTAATAAGAAAAAAACCTGTACGATCTCGAAATAACTTAGCCCGCGATCGCAGCCCCCTTGTAACTTTACCTCTACTTTAATTAAATTTGCCACTCGGTTTCATTTAGCTCCTCTTTGTTCTCTCATAACGTCTATTTAATACTTTTCCGTGCTGCGCTCTTTCGTATTTAAAGTTGACGAGACGAGAAAACATATTTCACGATGGTAACTGATGAAGCGAATTCTTTTCATTCATTTTTATTGGAAAGTCAATAATTTACAAACTATACGCAATCCTTTTGATTTTACCGAACGGAACCGAAGTAAATCAATTTTTTTTTTTCTTTCTTCGTAATAGATACGAAAAGGCGCAGCTTTTTCTGATCTCGATGAATCGTTTGTTTCTCTCTTTCCTTCTCTTCCTCTTTCTCTCTCTCTCTCTCTCTCTCTCTTTCTCTCTCTTTCTCTTTCTTTTTTCTTCCTTGTTAATCTTATTTTCAAATACAACGATCTTTAACGGGCCGAAGCGATTACGATTGCAACTTACGTACTTTGTACTTAACAAGAACTCACCGATAAAATTCCCGGCACGTAACGGTAATCCAGCCATTCATAACGATTTCCTTCCCCAACCGGCAACCCTACTTCCACTTGTACGTTTCTCACGCGGCATTCCACTTGCGTATGTTATAAACGAGAAGGTACGTGCGCGAGTATAAGCAATTTATTATTGCATAATAAACGCTCCGAACTTATTTATGAGAACGTGAGATGACGCCGCCAAGGCTGATTCGAGGGGTCGCACAAAATAATCGATCCGACCGATCGATCAATGGATCGTGAGAGATCGAGGGAAAAAAAAAAAAAGCTTTTTTCTTTCGTCGGATCGAAAAGTTCGAGGCTACTAAAAAGAAAAAAAAAAAAGAAAGAAAAAAGACAAAAAAAAAGAAGAAAAAAAGGGCCTAAAAAGTATAACGATCGACGTGTGAAACTTGTGATGCATGTTTGCATCGAACGAAAGGAGATAAGGCAGCGAAACATGATCGCGTATACAAAATGGCGCGATCCTAGTCATTCGTGACGTACAAAACGTTGTTGAGTACTTCCTCCGAGTAGTACAAAAGTTTAGGCGGGATTGTACAGTGTAGAATAGGGAGAAATGAAGACGAAATGATCGAGATCGCGGTTGTATTTTCTCAACGGCGACAAACGGTACGTTTCGTTTTCTCAATTTTCTTTAGTGGAGTAGCCTAAGATCAAGCATAAGTCGCAGCGTTTAGTTTTAAGCGAGACGAAGCGGCGCGGCGTGCGCATATCGAATGGAAGAAAGAAAGAAAGAAAGAAAGAAAGAAAGAAAGAAAGAAAGAAAGAAAGAAAAAAAGAAAGGAAGGAAGGAAGGAAGGAAGGAAGGAAGGAAAGTAGGAGGGAAAAGAAAAAGTAAAAGAAAAGGAAAAGGAAAAGGAAAAGGAAAGTAAAAGAGACGACAAGAAAAAAGGAAGAAAAGGTTGACAAATTTTCTCGTTGGTGGTATAGTAATGCGTGTAAAAGCGTAAAAGCCGTGTATACGCATGCATATACATACATACACACAGTAAGAGACGTGTATATATTTTTCTTTTGTATGTGTATGTCTGTAAATGTAAATACAATAAGAATATACATATATAAATACATATTGATATATATGTATGTGTATATACACTCGCGTGTGTCCGACATACATATATGCGAGCGTAAATATAGAATCTGCGTGTGTGTGTTAATTGTTAAGGCGGCGCTAGAAAGGAAAGAATAGAAAATACGAAGAAAACAAAAAGAATAACATAAAGAAAGGATGAAAAAAAAAAACAAGTGACGGCGTAATTTGCGTATGTGAATAATTGAAGTCTAACAAGTTTTGTTTTACAATGTCCCGATTAATAAACAGAATGTGCATGTGCCTGTGTCCTTTGCTTTTACACGGTGCCCACCTCGTTATTAACGCTTCGACATTCTTCCCCTTCGTAGATGAGTATCGCTTTGCATTTTGCTCCGATTGAGATCCGAAGATGAATAATAACTCTCTCTCTCTCTCTCTCTCTCTCTCTCTCTCTCTCTCTCTCTCACTCTCTCTTATTCACGACCTTTCTCCTCTCTCTTTTTCTCACTCTCTATTTCATTCTCTTTCTCTCTCTTTCTCTCTCCCTCTCTCATCTCTGTTCAATCTTTCTTTAATAAAGTCTTACTAAAAAAAGAAAAAAATAAGAAAAGTAAGAAAGAAATTAACACGTGTTAATTTGCTGCGACCACGACGATAGCGTAATAGACTCGATCGTTACGCTATCGGTTGACCTTAACTACTGAATATGCAAAGAAGTAGTGCCGCTAGAAATTTGTTCGGCGAGCAAAGGTAAAAATCAGAACGAGTCTTTTCTCGATCTCGCACTTTTGGTTTTTTTATTTGTTTATTCATTTATTTATTTATTTATTTATTTTCTTTTCATCACCGTTTCTACCTTCTCCTTCGTCCTCCAATTTCCATAGGTTGTTCTCTGCCAAGCTATACGAGTGAACATTTGTAAGTACGTTTGTTTTCTTAATTAATGGAAACTAGCTCGGCAGATTACAAAAACGAGTCGTCTTTTAAAGAACTTTCTTTTCGTATTATAAGTTGTCGTCGAATCGACGTCGAGATTGTACTCGATATTAACGGTCAGACTTCTGCGACGAATCTGACAAGCTTTTCTCTGTACCTTTCAGGGACCCTCAGGACTAGACGGCATGAAGGTGAGCAACCCCATTGGGCTAATCGTAAATTCCTCGTAAAAATCGAAAGAAAAAACAAAAACAAAAAAAAAAAAGCAAAAAAGAAACAAACAACAACAACGACAAATGTCATATCGTTTTTTGTTCGTCAGCTTCGTTCGCTTATCGTATCCGTTATTAAAACGAATCACACGAGACTTAAAGGAAACACGGGGGAGAGAAAGTAATCGCGAGCTATCGGATCGCGGTGGTTTGTCAGATTTCTTCGTAATTGCAGGGAGCACAAGGGGAGCCTGGAACGAAGGGTGAAAGGGGAGATCCAGGATTGCCCGTAAGTAACATTTTTATCGATACGATCGAAAGGGTGCCAGTTAACGCACGATTAGCGTTTCGCGGTTTTAACAAAATAAAAAGGAAACCGAGTGAAACTTTAATCCATGGTAAAAAGTTGGATAGGCTTCGCTCTCGTTAGCGAATTTCCATATTCTAACCGTCCGGTGTCGGCTATCAGAATTATGAAGGAAGCACGTGGAAGGTGAAGCTAACGAGACGATTTATTTTTCCCCAGGGTACCGATGGGATTCCAGGAACGGAGGTATAGTGACTCTCAATTATCACCCTTATCGCTCGTCCTTCGATGTAATCACGATACAGTCTAGGCCGGGGTAACGAGGATACTTCCCTAACACGATCCATCTCCTCTACCCCCGCCCCGGATCGACTGTCTCGAGTATCGTTTTATATAGTTTTACGCTGCACAAAATACGACGAGGAGAGATTACGGAAATCCACGTTTTCTTTTCGACGTTCTATCTCGTTCTTTCGCCGTCTTCGGATCGATCGCGACACGTGTTATCGTTTCGATTAAGGAGACGGGAAATAATACATAGAAAGGGGAGAGAACGGTGGGAGAATCGTTTCGTTAATTTTCCGCGCTTAAAGTACTCAAGAGGATGTAAACTCCGACGTGGAACTTTTGGCCCTAAAAACGAACTAACAACTCGCGAACGTAGACTAGAGTATAACGAACGTTAATCTGTTTACTTAATCTTCTTAACATACCACTTTCAGGGACCGAAGGGTGAGAAAGGTGCTAAAGGCGATTGTGTGAGTATCGACTTATTGTTAGTTCGATTATTATTTTTCCTAAATAGCCGGCGCTCGAATCCGACGCTCATGGTAAGCTCATGGTAGATGTTCTCACGTGTGAAATTCACGAATAGGTGAGCTCGAACGTTTGTCGAGAGAGGAATTGAAAAAAGAAAAAAAAAAGAAAGACAAAATCGTCATTAATAACATGTCATTGATAATTTGGTCTAAGCAATGCGATATGAACGATCGGTGCAAAACGTAAGATCCGTCTAGACTGCACTTAATTCTATACTCCATCGATTGTTCTAGATCCTTGTTTGAAGATTAAAACGATTCATTTCGCTGTACAAGTCCCTTTGATATTAGCGATTGAGAAAAGAAAAGAAACGTTTTGCACGGAGACTCGAGGATATCGAAATCCTTAAGAAAGATAAATCTAATTCTTACCCTTTACATGCTGCCACCAGCGTTCTGCGCAAATCGAATATAAAAACTTAGCAAGTCGACCGATGATCGATAGGATCAACGTCGATTAATCCAAGGAGCGAAGCGCGGGCGACAGAGATGTCAAAGGTCGAACGTGATCGAACAGAAGTCAATGCATTCTCTCTGAGTACGCGAGAACAAAATTAATTCGTTGATTCGATTCGATATCGAATATTAGAAATTCGAGGCAGACCTTCTTCGTTCGCCCTTCGTACTCTTCGGCGTATTGTGCACAAGATACTCAGTATTATAATGCATACATAGAAAGTTTTTCTCATGCCTGGCCTTCTTGCACGTCGCGAAACAAAACGCCGTTAGTCGTTGCGCAAACGACGATTGGAAAAAGGGTGACGCGATTTGTATCTTCGCGCAGGGACCACCTGGTAAGAGAGGAAGAAAAGGAGACAAGGGTAACAAAGGCGATCAGGGTGTACCCGGACTAGACGCGCCCTGTCCCCTCGGTCCTGACGGCCTTCCATTACCAGGTTGCGGTTGGAGACCACCTCAGGTACGTTTGAGGAGTTTACCTGACCACGTCGAGCTCGACGAAAGAGCTGTCTCTCTAATTCCGAAATATTTCAAAACCGTTCCTTCGTCCGAACCGTACGATGGTATCTCCGTTATCCATTAAAATATTTAGATTTAAAAAGATACCGGTCGAGACCGTCTCGGGCACGTGACGCGATGAAACTCGAACGGTATTCTCCATTTGGGATTCGTTTAGATAATTTTACACAGCGCATAGCTCGACGTTAGAGAGTCGAGAAGATTTCTCTGAGATTCCATGGTACGTACGGAGACAGAAATGGGCTGTACGAACTCGGGAACTGGGGAAAATTTAGGATAGTATTTTGAAAGAAAGAAAAGTATGACGCACGCTGGGATTCTCGTGTGTGTGTGTGTGTGTGGTCGACAGGACACGACGAGTACGTCGACGCCAGTGATCGAAGGACCAGAACCCGCGGAAACGGATTACGAGCCGGAAGAGGAGTACGAGGAGTATCCAGATCACAACGGGAACCTAGCGGAGCCATAATGCTCATTGTGCGCTGCCCTACTCACCACTACAACCACCACCATCACCAACACCCTCATCACACGACTCACCCTGCTCTCCCAAACTAACGTGGTCCTGGTAATTGCAAATCCCGTAGTAAAGACTAACGTCGTTTGCATGAGCGTAGCCCGAAGCCAGAAATCCCGTCGTTGGGTTCGATGAAATGCGTTATGGCTTTAGCGTTCTTCCCCCTTGCCTCTTGCACGCGTATATTTTACCTACCCGACCAACCCCACACCCCCTATCCCGACCCACTCCCCACCAATCCAAACCCCGTGTGATTTCCGAACACAAAAGCAAATTTTTACCCTCCTGCACGAGATTAAGTTCGCTAGCGGCGTTTTTGCTGACGCTAAACGTTTCAACGCCGCGGCCCGAAGCTTCCACAATCGAATGACGAGAAAATAAAGATCGTGAAGGACCCTGTAATAGCGAGATGGTACTTTAACCGTCAAATAATCGACCCTGCACGTTAACCTGCCTCCTATCAGCTTGATTTTAATGGCTGTCGCTGGATTGTTCTTCGTGAAAAATGGGCACATCGTTGTCTATCTTTCGTTATTTGCCCGAGTAAATCCTGTATTTATCAACCTGAAGTACAGGATTTAAAGAGGAAATATCGCAACGTCGTAATCGAGGCTTGCTTCATAAATCATGCGAGATGAAGGATGATCGATCGCACGGTGAAATATAATTTGAATGTTCTCGCTTGCTTTCAGCCAAGAAGTAATATTCTGCGCGAATGGCTGGCGGAGGAGGAAGAGGAGGAGGAAGAAGGGCAGTGACACAGATGGTTCACTGAAAGTAGCGCATTTTCATCAAGGACCTTCCTATATCCGCGTCGCTAACGCACACGACTCACCAACGACTCACCGTATTTCGAATTCGATGCGATCGGTTTAGCGACATATTACGCCAAACTAATCATCTTGCCACAGAGGAGTGTTGTAAATAAGTGTACTTACAGTGTCTAGCGTCCGCAGTGCGTGTACATAAATAATTAGTTTACTGCTACAATTAGGATCCATGGTGATGACGATGATGGTTGCACGATCTCTCTCTCTCTCTCTCTCTCTCTCTCTCTCTTTATCGTTCTCTTCCTTTCCCCCTTTTTCTCTCTCTCTCTCCTTCACTCCTCCCTCTTTCTTTCTTTCTTTCTCTCTCTCTCTCTCTCTCTCTCTCTCTCTCTCGCTCTCTCTCTTTCTCTCGCTTTCCATCCACAAAGTCATCAGGCAATTCTCTAGAGGCTCGAACAACAATATCCAAATCCCTCCTACGACGACGAAGAATGACTTTGAGAGAGCGATCGTGATCCCGGTGTTAGCTTCTGTCTCCTGCTGAAGTGTATTGATCGATCGAATACGGTGATGCGGCGCATAGTGCAAGAGACTCACTTGTTTTTTTTTCTCTCGATGGACAAAAAGAGATAGCCAGGATTGATAATTATTCTTGCTACGATCGTCGTATTTCGAGGGCTTCGCTATCCTACGTGTAATTTCTGTGTGTGTGTACGGTTGATATGCGAGACTTCCTTGTTCCCCGCAAATCTCCAGGAAGGAACGTCTAGGATATAATTTACCTAGTTCATCCGACGGCTACGCGGTACTTCCAAAGTCAATTTTGCTCGTAATAACTATTACGCTCAGAATGAAACTTGTCCTGCGTATCATAAGTGACATAATAACAAAACCCAATAAGCCATCACCCGCTATATTCGTTTCGGATTCTACGAAAGATTCCTCCAATTCGCTGCGAGAGATCCAGATTTTTATACGATTTTATTCGAGTCGCGAGACCCGTGCGACTCTGCTTTCTCGTCGACTAGAGATATCGCTAGTTTTTAAATGGAACGAGTAATGTGTACACATTGTCAATATTAGCGATTATAAAATAAATTTTAAGCGTATATCTCGGATATATTATGCCGTTTCTACGTCGGTACAGATTTCACCGTGCTGTTGCGTGGTAGTCCGAATGTTAATTCCGTGTATTCGATGGACAGCTTGTGGACGAAGATAGGCGGATGAATTGGACTACGATTTTACCCGTCCGCTTCCAACGTCTCGATCTTCCTTGTTCGCACGAGCAAGCGAACCTAACGATATCGTACTCGCAATGAAGGTTGAAGATTTTCTTCGTTCCTTCGAGTATAGTTTTTGTTATTTCTCGCTATAAGTGTACGACAGTGTATTATAAACTTAGTTTTGTACCGATTAAATATTTATTAATGGTTACAATGATTGTCATTATCAAAGCTTAAGCAATTTGTACTTTTTAAAATACGATTGCACTTCATTCTTAGGATAAGGTTTTGTTACCAGACAAGTTGGAATGTTTTCGGGCTGTTCTATCCACAACTTGTGATGGATGTCGTCCTCCTTCAGTTTGGAGCACAAAGTATGTAAACTGGCCTCGTCGGAAGCCTAACGGTTAGAGAATCTTTGTAAAAGTAACTGTATTTCTTTGATGATTTTATATGTACAGATTATAGTAAACAAGCACAATAATAATATATTTATGTTTTGCTTCAAGCAAGATAAACATGATATCTCGATATATATATATATATATATATATATATATATATATATATATACACTTACTTCAAGAACAACTTTATGCATTGAATCCAAATCTGCGAGGTAAGCTTGTGTATTGCTATCATTGTAAAAAAGATGAGTAACAGCTGTGCACGCGTGACAAGCTTGAGCTACTATAGCACCCATTGGCCATCCCATTGTCTTGGAAAGATCTCCTCTTATAACCACGTATTGAACTAGCGCAGACATTCTGAGAAAAAGAGCTTTCAATCATTTTCTATTCTGAGAAAAGAAAAGATAAGCATTAGATAAGTTCATTTTATTCGCTCAATACGATTGACATCATTTACGTAAATACAATAAAATTTACTTCGTGTTACCAAGAGGTAATATGTTATTTATACGAATTATTGTTATCAAAGAGATAATAGCTATAAGTAATATTTGCATACTGCATGATATTCCATATAATTAATTAGAACGAAATTGTTTTTTATCTACGAAAGTTACGAAAATACCTCATGGTATTATATATATGTATACATTATATATATATATATATATATATATATATATATATATATATATATGTATATAATTTTATACCTGTTATTAATAAAATATTTATATCTGTCCACACATTAACTCCAATATTACAAACAATATGGGAAATTATAATTCAAAAACATTTATGATCTAAACGTGAGATCCACTGTGGATTGCTTTTCACAATTTGATTGTAATGATCTCAATACACATAATCAAAACTTCATGCATATACCAATCATTTCATATCCGATCCCTAATTTTTATTAAACGGGATTGAACGACACATTCCTCGAACATTACTTTATTTTTTATATTAAAATTGCAAGTATACAGCCGGTATAACACTCTATTCTTTAAAGATAGTTACAGGTAGCTCCATAAAAAATAATTTGACAGATGTTATATGTTGAGTAACAGGACTACTCAACTCGTAGTTCCATGTTTATCTGATAGATGGTACTGACAAATTTAAAATGTTGCGTTGCGATCAACTTAATAACATCGTCGCTAGATATCGCGTTTTTTCGAAAGAAGATAAAAACACCGAGTGAAAAGAATAAATATAAGTTTAAAAAAAACGAATCATAATTTAGAATTCGTTCGATAAATATAATAAAATTAAAAGCTCGTATCATTTTGACTAGCAACGTGATTGGTAAACGACACAACTGTACGCATTAATCAACCAATCCGCATTAGCGCCAACGTCACGCAATAGAGAATAATCACCTAGCGGAAATAATTGGAATCTTTGTTTTCTGTTAAGTTTGCCATCGTGGAAAGTTACTCGATGCTCATTTAAATGTCAAAAATTAATAGACTCTGAAAAGTGACACTAACGGTATTGTGTTTATATATTACTTATAATGAAATAATGTACGAGTAATAATTATTTGAATCAATAACAACTCTATCGAATAACTATTCCGATTAACATTACGAATTATATTCTTAACAATGATGCTTCATAAAATGAGTTCCAAATTGTGTCGTTTATGCGGTAAAGAAAAACAACAAGGTACAGATGTATTTAAAGATAAAGTCAAAGGTGCTGTATTAATTTCGATTATTAATAAATATTTCTCCAAAGAGGTAATTATTATATATAGATATTAATACACTGTCCATTTCATTCATTACTTAATTGTTAAATAATCTAGATTATTTATATATTATATCTATTCAGGTTATAAATATATCGACTACAGATGTGTTCTCAAAGTACGTTTGCATTGATTGCGAACAAAAAATTTGTATATTTGATGAATTTTGTTTAATGGTTGCCAATGTGCAAAAACAATTAGCTGCACCTTCTTTAGAAATTGACTTTGCCGAGGTATATATATATATATATAAATATTTATTGTATATATCATACGTATTCGTTATAAACAAACGCTGTTTACAGGATATGTTGTGTCATCTGAAAGAAAACGATAGCGTTGAGAAATCCTCAATGAATAAACAGGATACAAGAAAATCTATATGTCCTATATGTACGAAAAGTTTTAGATGTCAAGCGCATTTAGAAAGACATAAACGTATACATACAGGACAGAGACCTTTTATTTGTACAGTATGTATACTTTGTAATTTTTCATAGGACTTATTATGGTAAAAATTATTATCGTATTCCTTTTGACGATCATTTTAAACATTTAACTATAGATTTGTAGAATGTCCTTCAATCAGCAAGAAATACTTATGAAACATATGGAAAGACACGAAGGGAAAAAACAATTTCAGTGTGCTAATTGTCATCAATCATTTCGCTACAAAGTTTCTTTAAATTCGCATATGATCAATTTTCATATGGATATGGATCAGTCTGTCATACACGGTCATGTAATGCCTATCGATAGTAATTCTTTTACATGTTCAGAATGTGGTAAACAATTTGTAACAAAGTACAAACTACAACGACATTCCAGATGTCATACCGGTGAAAGACCATATCATTGTACGTTTTGCACTAAAACATTTTCGCAAACAGGGAATCTGAAAGTACATCAAGTCAAATGTCATCAGATACCCGAGTCGTTAACAGAAATAAGAGGACAACCACAGAATAATACTCAAGTTATGAATCGCGACATGTCAGCGCCCTTAAATAATTTTCATGCAGTATACATATCGGAAAGTGAAATACAAAAGACTATAAACGAAACAATTAATTCGACAGATCCAAGTACATCCTATCTCAATAAAATGTACGAAAATCCTCTTTATATAGATGACGAAATAGAAACCATGCTGGATCATGATCTTGGACAATTGGAACAGAATAAATATACTACGAGTTCGCAAGATAAAGTATCTCTTTGTTTAAAACAACCAGAGACTCCTGAATTATTGCATAGTTTATTGTACGACGATTAATATGTAATGGCATTTAATATTATCCTAAAATCGTCTCTATATCATTTCGAATGTAATGCAATAATATACGATATTAGGTACATATGAAATAATGTACGACGTTACAAATACATCTAGCAGTGTACGATAGTTATTAAAAAAACGAAAATGTACACATACGACGTGTATCTTTCGAAGTATAATATGTAAACGATAGATCATAGAAAAAACTTGTTAACTTAGTTTTTGATGGAAGTATATGGGATAAGAGATGAGAGAGGGAAAGCAAGGCACGAGTACGATGAAAAGATTAGGATAGATAGTAAACCGCAATAGTTGCATAGAGGTGGAAGAGAGTTAGTGCAGGATAGAGTGGTATAGAGAATTGCATCAAACTAGTCTACGGACCGACGACTCAGATCAATCAGATTATAAAAAGAAACTGTTCTTGTCTTGTTATCTGTATCTATTATACATATGTTATTTTATTTACACTTGTTATGTATTATTGAATATTTATTTGTTATTTTAAAATCTTGGACAATACTATTGGTATAAGAAGCGATCGACTGATCTAATAATTTTGTATGCTTCATAAAAATTGCGTCTTTAATAATAATACAATCGATATGTACTAATCATTGTTAAAAAGAAATATAAAACTTGATTGAAAAAAAACACTTTCGTATAAAAAATCTTTACATGGCACAAAAGAATTGTTTAAAAAAGATTTGCGTTACGGAAGTATGGAAACACCATTCGCTCATACGATTTATTTAGTTGCATCACAATTATATTAACAAATACATATTGATATTGTGTGTGATGAATTTCTTATAGTTAAGAGAGGATTTCTTCCTGCAAGTTATCACAATTAAAATGATGTTCAGATCATAATTAAAAGTCAGTCGGGCAATATATAAATTGGATATACTATTAAATTATTCAAATAGTGAACTTACAAACTATACATTAATATATTAATCAAATGCATATATATATATATATCGATACACCTATTCGTATTCTATGTTTTTACAATCTCTTGATAAAACATAAAATTTAACAACAACGCTTTTTAAAAAGTAAAATGTAAGGCACAGCTCCTTGCGGAATTTTGCGCCCTTTTAATTACATTTCATGAGTACGGAGCTGAAATTTATTATGATAAGAACACTGATTTTACAAGCGCGGCACGATACTTTTTTTCACCTTATAATCTACAAAGAAGATATTACAATCGTAAATGACATTATACTGACTAATTCACATATCGTGAATACGTTAGGAATTTTTTCACAAATCTACACTCTCTTTATTACTTCCAACGTGGCTTCTTAATATATAACTTAACGTATTTATCAACATATAGAATAAAACGTCGGATCACTTTCTCACAAATACATATCAATGGAGAATATTTAATTGGCCTGTATTCGTAGCATAAACCATCCCTTGGCCAGGCTGCGGTGCCCATCTTATGCAATTTAAACTGACGTATCCAGTAGATCCTGGAATATATAGCAATAATTTCCTAATAAGCACCATATTCCTTTTATTATCTTTAATATCTATATCAGTCCTCATGCTACGATGACGCCAATCTTGATCCTGTCTATCGATGTCGTCATTATTTTGTCTCGTGTTACCAAAATTATCAATACCATGGATAAATTCGTCCGTCCTATACGAATCACTGGGTTCGTACGAGTTATAACATTCTGGGTCTATTTGTTCTACTAAACATTGTTTTTCTTTAGTAGATTCTTTATCCGTGAGCTTGTAAAGCAATGCCATTAGAAATCCTCTTGCACGACTTCTTCGTGATGCCAAACCCACTAGGAGATGTTGCCTTGTTGGTGACATCGATACAGAGACAACCGTCTGATCGATTTTCGTCGAATAAATTCTTTCTCCTAAAGTTTCCCATTGTAAACTGTATATACCTGAAATATAACGTTCGCGAGAAGTGAAGAATAAAAAAAAAAACATATGAGAAAAAATGAACAAAAAAAAAAAAAAGAAAAGATAAAGAACAACTACTACCGCGTTACTTACCTAACGTCGTCGTGACATTTATACGTCCCGATGGTAACAGGGTCGTTAATAATTTCCCATCGGACGAAATATCAATACTTGCGTCATTATGAATCTTACATTCACGCACGACAATGTTTTTCTTAGCTGAAAATCCATGTTTTATTTATATCAAAAGTATAAAGACAAAATATTTTGAATCGTAGAAAATATGATCAGTGATACTTACAGTCAGTTATGTCTGGAATTTCACCTGTTGAAAAATCCCATGCTTGAACCCGATAACTCTGAATTTCAAAGCCATTAACAGTCATACTAACTGGTATGTGATCTGAAAGAATTAATAACATAAATATGTAAGGTATCTACGCGCAAGATAAAACGCTAGAATTTCTTTATAACGAAGCAACAGAATCGATACGTTTCTTTGTAGGTATATTATAGATTTTTAAATATTTATAAAATTAGTATTGCGTATGATAGAGAGTTTATACCTCCTAGATCGATATCGTCGCTATCATCGTTTCCAGTATCTTGTCCTCCGCCACTTATTCCTCCTCCATCTCCATCTCCGTCTCCGTCTCCACTTCCACCACCGCCTCCACCTCCACCTCCACCTCCGCCACCACCTCCACCTCCGCCACCACCTCCATCACCGCCTCCACCTCCAGCACCGCTTCCACCTCCACCACCGCTTCCACCTCCAGCACCGCTTCCACCTCCACCACCGCTTCCACCTCCACCACCGCCTCCACCTCCACTACTACCACTACCACTACCACCTGCTCCTCCTCCTCCTCCTCCTCCTCCTCCTCCTCCTCCTCCTCCTACGCCACTTCCACTTGCACTTCCACTTCCACTTCCACTTCCACTTCCTTCTCCTCCTTCAGTACTATTGCTAATATTTCGAACTGCTGAATTGCTATTCCCAAATTCGGAATAACGTACAAAGCGATTACGCCACATTGCTTGTGCAAAAACTATTGGACTTAATATCTGATGTATCCCTAGATTCTGCTGAAAATGTAAATTGTAATATCACTTATTTTCGTCCAATTGTAAGGTTTTTTTTTTTACGAATTATCGATTAAAACGTACCCTGTATCTATTATTATTTTGATGTATCGAGCTTGGTCCAGGTTGATGATGATAATAATTATAATTATTATTATTGTTATTATTAACATTATTATTATTATTATTATTATTATTATTATTATTATTGTTGTTGTTGTTGTTGTTGTTGTTGTTATTGTTATGATTAATATTATTGTTATTGTTATTACCATTTCTTTCAACGTCATTAGGAAAATTATCAATAAAATATGGCGAAGGAATATGAGGTGGAGCATTAAGTCTCCTTCTTTGATTTCCTGGCAAATTATGCAATTCGTTCAATGGAATTCCGTTTACTCGTATAACAGGAATATTTAATTCTTGTCTACGAGATACTCCGTTTCTATAAGATATTCTACGTCTGAAACGTTCCCTTTGAAGTGTAGGGTATCTTCTAATGTATCCTCGAATAGGCGTAGACGCTCTTCTTATTATCGGCGCTGATAAAGTAGACCCTTGGAAATTTAATGGTCTTCTCGTACTTTGTTCACTTGTTATAAAGTTACCCCAATTAGAAGAGTTTGGTCTTGGAATTCTTTGTTCAGTTTCTTGCGAATGCTGATTGAGTCCAGACGATATGTTTTGCCAATTGTTTCTAAATCCTCTTCTGTTAATTGCTGCATTAAGCTCATGGAAACGTAACTCACGAGAACCATTATTTCTGTAGATAATGTTACTACCTAGAGGTTGCACATTATTTTGTCTTCTACTATCCGTCGAGCTATCGGTATTAACAGAACTATTACTTTGAATCCTTTCAACGATATTCTGTACCTCAGCGGACAAAGCATGCTCCGATAAATTATGACCGGTGCTTGTACCCGCTTGCTGAAACTCATGGTTTTGTGGAGTGAAATTAGCGTTATCCGTACTTATGGAATTATTCACGTGTGAAGTCAGATGATTCAAATTTTGACGTTCCTCCGTATTATTGCTTTCTGATTCAGCATCAAGTTGTTGCGGATGAAAGAACAATCTTTTTAATCGTTCTGCCATATTGTGATAGTTTCTATTAGCATGTACAGAGAAAAGATCCTCCGTATTTGTCTGATTCATCTCAAGGGATGTTCCAGGATTTTCTGTATCAAGATTTCTTTCAAAAATTTCAGTGTCGTCGTTATTTTCTGATAACGCTTGCACGTTGCTGCTTGGATTGTATTCTTCCGTTTGTAAACTATTGTCTAAACTATTACTTCGAGGTATTTCTGTCCTATTATTACTTTGAGATGAAAGATCGGTACTATATGGCCCATATTGACTAGACTCCAATTCTCGTCTCGTAGTTACCAATTGAGCTAATAACAAATCCGTTAATTCTAATGCTAAGTGCAGTAAAACATACATTTCTATAAAAAAGAATTATGATTACAATTATATCATTGGGAATTTATAAACTAATAAACCTTTCAAACTTACTATAGATTTGTTCATAAAGCATATTACTTTGCGATCCATTCTCAGGTCTATTAGTTTCAAAGAATTGCGTTAAACCTTCAACCATCAAACTAAGAACTTGCCTGGAATAATAGAAAAAAAAAAAACTTATATAAAGATAATATACATTTTAATAAAAATATACAAACATTGACTATATAAATCTTACCTAGCTCGAAGACGAGTAGCTTCTCGAATCTGTTCAATTTCTTGATTTTCACTATCCGTGATATTGTCTATTTGACTATCACTATCAAAACCCCTAGCAACGTTATTATTTTGAGCGAGAGCTCTTTGCTGACGAACTAAGAACTCCAATCGAAGTATCATTACTTGTAAAAATTCTGAAGTACTTTGCACTTGATTTCTTTCATTACTATTTTCATTGGACGTACTATCGCATACGTTCGGTGGATTTCTACGTAAATGCCATGGCCTTCTTACACTTTCACAAAAACGAGAAGTGTCGCTACTCGATTGTGATCTAGAGCCTCTTTTAGCTCCCAGTGGCAATAATCTTGGATTTCTTAAAATAAAATTAAATAAAAATTATAGATATATTATTTAGGAAATTACTAAAATGTTATGTAACGGACCATGCACATACCTTAAGTACATTCGGCGGCCATATTTACAAATTCTTTGGTACATGTACTGTCTGTTTTGTAAATTGATATTATTTGACGACGATTCGAGTTGTATTCTTGGATTGAAATTCTCAGGAATATTTGACGAATCTTCTGTATTGGTATTAACGTATTCGTTATTATTAGTATTATCATTAAGATGTTTATTGAGATGCGAATTTACATCCTCGGAAGAATACTCTACATTTTCACTCGTCTGCCCTGTTTCATTAACAGAACTTGGATTATTTACTTCGTTATTAATTAAATGCGAAACGCTAGGCGATTGCGAAGTTGTAGTGGTGATTGCAGAAATTGTTGGTAAGTTTGACGTGATTCCAATATTAGAAACAAGACTTGATATACTTGGTAATTGTATATTTTCATCGTTGGTTGTTAAATTCGAATAAGTATGATCATTTATCGCATTATTCGTGTACTGCGAATTATCAGGAAGATTACAATTCTGACATTGCGAGTAAAGGCTGTCCAATATATTCGATAAATTATGCGGTTGCATATCTCTTAATTCAGATTCACTTGGTAATAAATTTGAAAGGCTTATGTTCGTCGAATTTTCTGTCCCATCGTTATTGCTATCGTGACTTTGTGGTTCGCTGCTCATAAATTTGGATGATTTCGTTATCCCTGTAGATGTTGAGGGTTGATTTTGATCACACACTTTCGTATCAGCAGTCTCGTTATTCTCTCTCTTATAACTTTCTAAAAGAATCTTTTTAAAGTTTCTAGTTTGAGAATCTGTCGACACTGAAGAGGAATTCTGACCAGACGTCGAAGGTTTAACATTTGTACTTGTATTCGATTGTTCTGCTGTTTCTTCATTATTGTTTTGTCTCTCAACTCGTACGGTTACATGTAGCGAACGTATTTGATGTTGCAAGTCTTCCCACATCCTACGAACTTGCTGCAGTTGAACAATTTCTAATCTGGCTCTGTAATGAATATAAGAAGAACTAATTTATCTAACATATATCTACGTGAATCAGACCTTTTATCAAAATGATATAGAAATATTTCTGCAGGGAAACTTTTAACATACCTACACAAACGTTGCATATTATCTATATGTCGTCCAAGGAGGCGTATTCTCAGTCGAATTTCTAAAGGATGAAGACCGACATCTCGATTCAGGGACAATCTCCATCTTCTGAATCCTTCTCCACTTATATCTCTGCTGATATTCAATTCGCTCATATTACTATCTACAGATCGTTCGAAAGTAGAATTATTGTTTCTTAATTGATTTTCAACTTGACTATCTTGTCCTTGTTGTTGTTGTTGTTGTTGATTTTCCGTTGAACTTTCCCCTTCTACTCTTTCCTTCTTTGGAGGAATATGTATTTCTTGCGTGTTGTTCTCATTGCTTGAATTTTCTCTTTTCGCCGACGTAATACTACTTGCATTTGCAGGAGGATTTATTGGCCGATGATGAAGCGAACTACTGGAAGAATGAACTTCTGGCACTGCGCTTTGTTCTAGCCTCCTAAATTGACTTTCTTGCAAACTTCTGAACGGAAATAACGGTGGCTGTTCGTAGCTTAGAGAATTCGCAGGCATAGGGGCAATTTGATTTCTATTGCAGAACCTATTCTGAGCTCTTTGAATCATCTCATCGTTCGTGAGTCTCGTATGCGTTGGATCATTGAGCGACGATGTACGATTATTATCATAATTTCTGTTGGAGGAGTCTAATTGAATCCAACGACTGGTCCATCTTCGTGAATTAGAAGCATTACTTGTACTGGCTTCGTCAAGGTTGGAATCTGAATTACTATTTTCTTCCAGGAGCCAATATCCATTCTCTGATTGTTCTCCACTATTTTCGTCATCCAAAGTTTCACTGTGTAAATTTTCTGTATTATACCCATGCTCTGTGCATAAATGTCTTATAATTACATCGAATACTCTCCTTAATGAAGGGGAATTTCTGCATAATGAACAATGTGGTTTAAACAAGTAAAAGAAAGCAAAAAGCTTGAACGTATATTAAATATATTGGTTAAACGCTACTTCATTATAGAGTAAGACTAAAAGATACCTTTGTCGATCTCTTAGGTCGGATGATACCTCTGGTGCATTAGGAACAGTTCTTGTCACTCTTGTAGTTCTCAGATCAGATGCGTTACCGTTTCGTGTTCTTCTTGCAGAATTATAATTATTGATCATTCTGTATCCATAAAGAGGCGCATCCCATAAATGATGATAACGAGGTACTGCTTCAAAATCTTGAATACCTTCCAATGGATTTCTAAATTTTTATATATAAACATTTTTATATATTTCATGTGTTACAAATTTACAACATAATAATAAAGATAGACGAGGGCAATTTAAAAAATTCGCAGCTTCTTTTTTTTATTACATTTCATTCTTAAAGTGGAACATGTTATTTAAAGGAAGAAAAAGAGAGAGAGAGGGGGGGGGAGAGAGAGAGAGAGAGAGAGAGAGAGAGAGAGAGGAAAAAAGCGAATTTTTCAAGTTGCCCTAGTATGTATAATATACCTTAATAGAGTTCTGTACGGCTGCTCTACAGAAGGACGATCCCTCCGTGATCGAATTGGTGATATATTTGCGATACCTGTGATTAATTTTCTTCCGAGATTATCGAATGCTACATACCTAAAATATATTTTTAAAACTCATTGAATACATTATATCCATTGGAAAAACTAGAGAAATTTATTAAGATATTAGTAAATAATTTCAGTTACCTCACTTTTTCTTTATCCGATCGCGTTGAAGCTACTGCAAAAGGTTCCGATTGACTCCAATCCCAAAAATGAATTTCATTATAAGTTGCAATTACAAGCAACTGTTCAGATGGATGAAATGCAAGAGATGCAATGACTGTACGACTTTCAGCATTCCATACTTCGCTACCTCCCTAATTAAAATGTCTATGTTATTTCTATATATTTTTGGTTTTAATTAAATAGCATTACATTAGAATATACTTCAACGGCTTACACTTAAATCCCATACACGAACTTGACCACCAAGACAACCAGAAGCTAATATCTGACTTGAAGATGGATGGAAAGCTATACACCAAGGTGTACGTGGATGGCCGGAAAGAGTTCTTATATTCTTTCCTGTCTTAACTTCTGTAATATATACATTGTGATTTCCATGTGTAGATGCCAGTTTAGTCCTGAAATATAATAGAAAATTTTTAATTGTGTTAAATATCTTTTTATGAAAAGAACATACCCATCAGGACTAAAGACCATTAAAAAAGTTGCTCTAGGAACACCAGGTAAATCACATTTCTATAAAAATAGAATTTCATAGAACATTGTAATTATGATTACAAAAAAAGCTAGTACCACATACTTCTTTTGCAATATATACATTCAAATTATAGAGACAAATATAATCGCATGCTTATACATACCAACTCCCTATGACTCTTCAAAACAAGATTTGTTTCCGCTATTGATTCAAGCTCTCGTGTACTAGTTCTATTTATATTATGAAGACCTAAATCTCTTAACATTAGGTTGCGTATCACATTCTGAGATTGATTGCTATGTAGCAATATCGACCTTTTTTTGACTTTCCCCATTTATTACTGCTGCTTTGTAGATTCTATTACAGATGGTATGCAAAATATATTTTTACTAGGAATAAGAGTAAACAATTCGAATAAAAATCAAGTGACTCAATAGAAACAATTCAGCCTTTAATTCAAATGAGATACTTTCAATCGTAATACATTCTTGTGCAAAGAAAGTACATGAAAGTGTAACATTGACAATGTTGATATTGACATTTTTAATTGTAGCTTTATTTAATAAATACATCTATATTGAGCATGAAATTATATACAATCTATCGAAATGAACTATATGTATGTATGTATGTATATATGTATGTATGTATACATATACATGCATGTATGTATACATAGGAGGGAACAATAGCAAGATTATTACACGTAAAATTTATAATACGATTACTCTTTTTTTTTTCACTTTTGAATGAACATGTTATAAATAAAAACGACGTACGATTAATAGTAAAGTAATTATTTAAAGATATTATAAGATCTTTATGTACCAGTTATTTTAAAATTAACAAATACTTTATAACCCCTAACATAAAAGTTTACATTGTACTTACATAAAAAAAATATATATATATATGTGTATAAAGATAATAAATCATACTGTTTAGATAAATTAAAATCTATTATATATTATTCATTTTTGTTTCCTAAGTAGAAAAAATATATAAATAAAAAACAAAGCTGGATTAGACAAAAAACATCCGACTTTATTCTCTACTTCACTTTGTATCGATAAAACTATTTTTATACGAATGCTAAGAACATAATTTTTTGCTTTCCTTTTACAACAAGTAAAAAATATTTTCTAACATAACTTTTACAAATATTATCAAAATATTTATAAAAGCAAACTCTTCTCGTTATAAAACTATAATAATTGTATATATACATACAAACACACACGCATATATATATATATATATATACATACATACGTTAAATATCAAGGTTTATCCTCTATCAAGGTTATTTATCTCTTATAATTATCTTGTACGTATAAAAATAATAGGCAATACCCAAAAATTGGAATATATTAAAATGTGAAAAACTAAATGATATTATATTGACTAATGTAGTATATAAAAAAATTATAATGCATAGTTATATATATATATATATATATATATATATATTTTTTTTTTCAAAGTAATTACCTACTCTGCATCTAATTGTTTACCAAGGGCACTATCTAAAGCATTCACGAGAAGAGATCACCACTTAATAGATTCATAATATCGAGCTATCAGCTTGAAATTGAATCTCCAATGGACGTAAAATCCAGCTGGATGCAATTCGTTATGCGATAAGCTTTCATGAGCGTCGTTTCTTCATCGACTTGGTACTCTGCGTCATCCTAGAAAGAAATTCCATTCGAAGACGGTTTTGAAAATTGTGTGTGACCGATTTCCCCTTAGGAAAAAAAGAAATAAAAAACGGTTGCCTCGGAAAAAAACAATGTGAGCTATTTTTATGAGGTGATCGCTGTAATAATAATAATAATAATAATAATAATAATAATAATAATAATGACAAAATAAAAAAAAAATAAAAAAAAATCAACGACGATCTACCAAATGCGCGTCTCAAGTCCTTCTTTTTTTTCCAAAATAATTTTTTTTTTTTCTCGATAAAATAAACGTCACTCTCTTATATTACGTAGCAACGGTGTCACAAAACGAACACTTTGTTTAAAGCAACAATTAACGTCGATCTCGAAGCGGGTTGCTCACGAATGAGATAAACTAGGCACTTACTTTAAGTAAAGCAACAGAGAGAGCTTTGTTCGTAAAACAAACTGACAGAAGTTTGAAGTTACTGAATTTTCTAAGTCAATCGCTGATTGGTCTAGTTACAATATGGTAACTTTAAGGCGAACCGGCGTTGTTTTTAAATATGGCGGTTAAAAGAAGATGTGGAAGGGGCGATAAGATATAGATTTGATCTATATATTGGCAGGATCCAATAAAGGCGTCACAAAATCGTTCAAGGTACTATTGAATACTAACGCACCGTATAAATTCACATATCTCTTGATCGATTTCTATTGTCGAAAGCTTGTAAGTAAATTGATATATAAACATTTATATTAATTATTAATATTTTATATATATATATGTGTGTGTGCGTATGTGTATTAAATCTTGTGTCTGTATATATATATATATATATATATATGCATATGTATGTATATACATGTACATATAATTTTATTCGATTATAGTTATATATGATCATTGTTTCATCCGGTAAAGTTTCTCGGTGTCATCATCTGACGAAATAAAATTGTATGACTTTACAGTAAATCTGTTCGTAATCGAGGGATGTGCAATGTACGAAATTAAACCGATCGAAATATACGTTTAAAAATAGAATCAAATTAATATACTACGACACATTCGGCTTGAAATTATTTAATTTTGATAATTGATCAAAATGTTTTATATATAATTATTCATTGAAAAATGTTTACTAGAATAAATGTATCTTTAACGTTGCATATTACATAGTATGTTGTAATCGCTTTATTAGGAATTTACTTAATGGCGGATAATTAAAACTATTCAAATTATCTTTCTGTGATAATCGATAATTAACGTGATCGTCCGCGTAATTATTCATACTTCGTTGAAACGACAATAGCATCTATCCGGCATTCGCAAATTTTTCTATTCCGATAGAAATTTCTCGAAAGTTTCATTTACGTAAGAACTTTTCGAAAGATTTTTATCTTTCATTTCAATATCTACGCCATATCTCTATCTTATGATATAGTTATCTACTTGATGAGTTGATTATCCGTTTAATTAGTATTTTATTTTATCTGGGTAAAAGAAATTGTAGATTGCCGATAGTGCATTCAATTCGATCTATTGTTCTCTGATAATATTAACCGTACTATCGATACGATTATACGTTCTGCAGCTCGATTTGAGAAGATCGTTTTAAAATTATCATTTTAATTAGTATCAATATATTTTTCTTTTTCTTTCAGAAAAATGCCTTCCTACAAGTTGACATACTTTCCTGTAAAAGCGTTGGCAGAGCCAATCCGTTTTATTTTCAGTTATGCTGGAGTCGAGTTTGAAGACGTTCGTTTTGATAGAGAAGATTGGCCGAAGATAAAACCGAGTAAGCACAGAATGGGAAGGATAACGTCAAATTCAAACGAGTAATATGTCTTTATATTCTATGTTCTATAAAGACTGAATTTTTCTTTCGTAGCTACACCTTTTGGACAAGTACCTATGTTGGAAGTAGATGGAAAAAAAGTCAATCAATCTACTGCCATCGCTCGTTATTTAGCTAAGCAACATGGTCTTGCTGGAAAGAACGACTGGGAAGCTTTGGAAATAGATGCTATTGTCGACACCATTCACGATCTTCGTGCAAGTAAGTTATTTTTATACGAATATTTCTATCGAATACTTATCGCGTGGATTTATATCTGACTGTTCATACATTTATTTCAGAGATTGCTGCACATCATTATGAACAAAATGCCGAAGCAAAAGCTGCAAAATTAAAGGTAGCTAATGAAGTAGTACCATATTTTTTGGAACGTTTAGACAATCAAGTAAAAAATAATGGAGGTTACTTTGTGGGCGGTGCTTTAAGTTGGGCAGATTTTACTTTTGTCGCTCTGTTGGATTATTTGAATTTTATGTCAAAGTCTAATATTATCGAAAAATATGATAATCTCAAAGCATTGAAGGAAAAGGTTGAAAACATTCCTGCTATCAAAAAATGGGTTGAGAAACATCCGGAATCTGGATTCTAAACTACTTACGAAATTCATAATCATATATTAAAAAACATGTATTTCTATATCTATGGGAGAGAGAATTAATAATTACATGCAAGTATTAATTGTTTTTGTTATATGAATTTTTGCAAAGATGTTATAAATATTTGCAGTATTTGCTTAGCTCTTTATAGGTTGATAATGTATCAAGAATTTCCATTGTAATTTTCTATTGACAATAAAGAATTCATTTTATTAATATTTTCAAAAAGAAAAAAAAAAAAGAAAACAATTAATCCCCCATTAGAATAAGTGCAAAAGAGTGAACTTAATTAGAAAAAATATTAAACGAAATTTAAACTACGAAAGTTCATCTCAATCGCGTGTAATAACAAAACAATTACATACACACACACGGAATAGTTACACGTATATACATACATTTAATCAGGCAACATTTTTTTTCCTCCAAGTCTATTTTCTTACACAAACATAAAATGTGTTAAATTAACGCGTACTTTTTATTGCAAAAAAAGATTTAAATTTGTATCCTTCGAATAATTTAAATTCTATAAAAATTGTATGCAAAAAGTGAGTACGTGCGTTATCTCACTATTTTTAACGAATTCATTTCGCTATTATTATTATCTTACGAATCTTATAATTAATAATACAAAGGACGTATCATATATATCGCTAAAATATTTTATTAATTAAAAATTTCATAAAAATTTTTTTCTAATGTTTATTAATAGTATAGTCATAAAAATCCTACGATATATAAATAATATAAAATATATAGGTTATACAAATAAATTATATAAAAATATTAAATTAAGATTGAAAAGTTAATTAGATCGCATACATCAAATACGTACGTACATTTTAAAGATGGAAATGCTTTTGAAAAAATTCCTTTTTTATATTTTAAATTTGACGTAACTAGATCTGGTTTTAACCATACATAGTTCATAACCAGCATTCGATGTGTAGTACCTTGAAATGGTGAGTTGCGACCGGCACTGTGCTCTTCATTGATATTAGCTACATTGGAAAAAAAATTTCATCATTTTGTGAAACAATTATTAACATAATACATAAAATATGGCAAGCCAATTATTATTATCTGCAAAAAGATTGGAAAAAATTTTATTAGTGTCCGTTCAAAAGGGACATTTTGATACATTTCAGGTATGGCTATAATACAACATAACCTATAAGTAATTTATGATATAACATTTTCACTTATAATATTGATATTTATAAGTCAACATTTGAATAGTTTTCGATTAATTCATTAGATCGTACACGTTTATCGAGAAATTATTCATAATATTTACAGTTATCATTATCGTAATGCAAATATTTTCTCTCATTGAAAATACGCTTATATATTGCTGATATATCGAGAATATAATTATATATATTGTTATTTAAATGTAAAATAGAACGTATGACAATTCTATAAATATATCGACTAAATAGAACCACGTATTTTTTCAGTTGAAAAGACATTTATCATTTCTGAAAAAATGTTATACAATGCCTGTATTTGAAGAATTGCAACAACAATGGAGATTATTGTGTATGCAATCACCTAAAGGATTTGAAAAATTTTTTAAACGAGGTAAGCGAAATTCTAAGAACTTTTTCTTAATAATAGTGATAGTGACAATAGTAATAACAACAATAACGTGATTATACTAAGTAAATGAACTAACATTTATGCGAAGGAGGGGCAAAGCCAAATAAAGTTAATGAACAAACGGATAAAAAATCGGGGAGCACATCGAGTAAAGATGCTCCATCCAGTAAACAATCCTCATCTAGTCCTAAAGGTTCTGAGACTAATTGGACATCTAAGATTTTTGGTACAAACTGGCAGCAAGGGCAAGGAGACAAATCATTTGGCGATTATGATAAATACACATGGTGGGGATTGCTTTTCCTAGCAACTATAACAGCATTTGTCTATTTATTCTCAGAAGATATATATTCTCGACAAGTTACATGGAGAGAATTTGTCCACAAGTAAGTGATCTATATTTGTTAACGCAAGATTCTAGTTACGCTGGGAATATATTTTTTTGATTCGTGTGATTTTCTTTTTTTTTTTGTCTTAAATTTCAGCTACTTAAGTAAAGGAATGGTAGAAAAATTGGAAGTTGTAAATAAAAAATACGTTAGAGTCAAACTTCTTCCTGGTCATAGTATAGATGGATATGTAAGTTTTAACAATTGATTATATCCCTTAATGTATTATAGTGTATTGACTATTGCGTCATTTACTTTGCTGATATAATACAAATAAGTTGATTTACGATGTACTTTCTAGACTACATTATGGTTCAATATTGGAAGCACTGAAACTTTTGAAAGAAATTTAGAAAATATTCAAATAGAATTAAATATAGAACCTGAAAATGATGTTCCCGTTGTATATAAATCTGAGATAGAAGCATCGACTATACTGACATATTTAGTACAATTACTTTTCTTTGGTACCTATTAAAATTATTAATTGTTATTCTAAAATCATTTACAGTTAATTCTAATCTATTAAACGATTTTATAGCACTAGCTATATACATGTTGCGACGTTCGATGGAAGCGATAAGTGGAAAAGGTGGTAGAAGAAGAGGATTATTTGGCGGTGTGATGGAATCAACTGCAAAATTAATTAATTCAAAAGATATCGACGTTCGATTTAAGTAAGTTCTTATTCCTACTTACGTGTCTGAATGACGTGCCTCGGTCTACAGTGGTGAATTATATTTTATATATGCATTATTTGAATATAGAGATGTGGCTGGATGCGAAGAAGCAAAGATTGAAATTATGGAATTTGTAAATTTTTTGAAAAATCCTAAACAATATATAGATCTTGGAGCGAAAATCCCAAAAGGAGCTATGTTGACAGGTACATAAATGTCTCAAATAAATAACAATATTAAACAAAGAGAAAACACAGTATGTATGATCTATCGATTATTTTGTAGGTCCTCCTGGAACAGGAAAAACATTGCTTGCTAAAGCAACGGCCGGAGAAGCGGACGTGCCATTCATTTCCGTGTCAGGTTCAGAATTTTTAGAAATGTTTGTGGGTGTTGGACCTTCTAGAGTAAGAGATATGTTTTCTATGGCAAGAAAACATGCACCATGTATTTTATTTATCGATGAAATCGATGCGGTAGGAAGGAAAAGAGGTGGTCGTAATTTTGGCGGGCATTCGGAGCAAGAAAATACACTTAATCAACTTTTGGTGGAAATGGATGGTAAAAAGCTCTCTCCAATGTCTATCGGACTAAATTATAATCCTACATTTTTTTCGTCAACATTGTTTTTCTCTTGCTTTCAGGATTTAACACGACAACTAACGTAGTTGTGTTAGCGGCAACTAATCGAGTAGATATTTTGGATAAGGCACTTTTAAGACCTGGTAGATTCGATAGGCAAATTTATGTTCCTGCGCCGGATATCAAAGGACGTGCTTCCATATTCAAGGTGCACTTGGCTTGTTTAAAAACATTGTTGAACAAAGATGACTTGGCAAGAAAAATGGCATCCTTGACACCTGGTTTTACAGGTATATAAATGACAAGACGTATATCAAATCTCACGTAAATAATAATATAAATAAACATTTTTTAGGAGCTGATATAGCCAACGTTTGTAACGAAGCAGCTCTCATAGCGGCAAGAGATATGAATGATAATATTCAACTAACACATTTCGAACAAGCCATTGAAAGAGTAGTTGCTGGTATGGAAAAGAAAACGAATGTTTTGCAACCAGAAGAAAAGAGAACAGTTGCATATCACGAAGCTGGTCATGCAGTGGCAGGTTGGTTCTTGGAATACGCAGATCCGCTTTTGAAGGTATTTCCTCAAATTTATATACCATTGTCCAAGATAATTAATAATCTTAATAACTGATTCATATCTCTTAGGTATCTATTATACCGAGAGGAAAGGGATTAGGCTATGCTCAATATTTACCACGTGAACAGTATCTTTACTCGAAAGAACAATTGTTCGATCGAATGTGTATGACACTTGGAGGCAGAGTTTCGGAAGAAATATTTTTTGGTCGCATAACAACAGGCGCTAGAGACGATTTACAAAAGGTATTATTGAGATTATTCTCAACGTGCGAATAACGAATGATTTATTTACGATAACATTAATTTCAACAGATAACAGAAAACGCCTACGCTCAAATCGTGCAGTTTGGTATGAACGAAAAAGTAGGTAATATTAGCTTTGAAAGACCACAACCTGGTGAAGCAACTATAGACAAACCCTATTCCGAGAGCACAGCACAACTTATCGACAGTGAAGTCCGTCAGCTAATTGACAGCGCGCATAAACGCACACGTGATCTTCTTACAAAGCATAAGGAGGATGTAGCTAAGGTAGATTAATTAACGTTAACGATATCAATCTTATAATTATAACAAGGTCCTAACGCTTGAACGAATCTATAGGTCGCAGAACGTCTTTTGAAACAAGAGATTTTAAATAGAGACGATATGATAGAATTACTTGGACCTAGACCGTTCAAAGAAAAATCAAGCTACGAAGAATTCGTTGAAGGTACTGGTTCCTTTGAAGAAGATACCACATTACCAGAGGGTTTACAAGAATGGAATAAATCTAGAACAGAAACTGATAATAAATCGGAAAGTAAAGAGAGCTTACCTCCTAATCCACCTTCAAAAACACCATCTACTGAAACAACTAAAAATCAGCCGTAAAAAATATTGTAATTGTATTTCATCAAACTATAGTCTATCAAGTATATATCATTCGTACTTTGTATTATAGCTCAAAATACATTATTAAAGAAAGCTAGAATATAGTATAATTATACTCAGCTGCATCAGCTGTCGTAATTATTAATTTAATTAAATCATTTATTAAACGTTTGCTTATACACACTTAAATATATAATTCATGTAATATAATAATTCTTTCTGCATCTTTCGCTAATAATACTTACTGAACTAAGAAATGTTTTGTGGAGATCCCAATATTAATTATAGATATCGATGAAGAATATATATACGATGTATTACGAACGATACAGTTGTTTATTTTCTTTTAATAAGATATGTGCTTACAGGCTATAAAAATGAGATAAGAGATATATCAAACGAAAGTATGCAGAAATTTTTAAGTGTCATCTCGCCTTATCTTCTTCTTACGTAAAAAAAATTTTGTCCTTGTTGATGTCTAAATGATATTGTTTACATAACTGATAATGCTTATTTACATACATCTTTAAACAAAAAAAGAAAAAAAAAAACAGATAATATGGATCATATCTTACGTTTCAATCCAGTAGCACGAAACGTTGCCCGCATTATATATCGAATACGATTTAACATTAATATATCATTGGATATATTTTTACAAGAATCATGGATATCAGCATAGTTGACGTCGAAGTAAAGGATATTAGATTTCCTACGTCGTTGAAGGCAGATGGTAGCGATGCTATGGTAAATAGTATTATCATATTTTGATGATATAATTCAAACAATATCTATCGTATTAAAAAAAAATAAACGATTGTAAAGATATGACTTTTTCTATTTATAGCATACAGATCCCGATTATTCGTGTGCATATGTCATCTTAAAAACTAACACAGATATTCGTGGATACGGATTAACATTTACTTTGGGTAGAGGAACTGAAATTGGTAAAATGAAGATTTTTCTTCATTGTAACTTTTCATTAAAATTACACACGTATGAATTTAATACAGATTTATTCTATTTTCAGTTGTCCAGGCATGCAAATCTTTGTCTACTTTGTTAAAAAATCAAAAAGTTTTAAATATCTTCAATGACTTTGCATCATTCTGGCGAAAACTGACTAGTGAATCGCAATTGAGATGGGTATATCTTGATATTTATAATTAGAGTAAAAAATGACGAAATATGTGTACGCTAATTTTTATTTCAGATTGGTCCGGAAAAAGGTGTCATTCATCTTGCCACAGCTGCTATAATAAATGCTTTGTGGGATATGTGGGCTCGTATAGAAAAAAAGCCTGTTTGGAAACTTCTTGTAGATCTAACACCAGAACAATTGGTTTCTACCATCGACTTTAGATACATGTAAGTCTTAAATGGGAAGTAGAGCGAATCTGTAATCTTAAATCTGTTAATTTAAGCGATTTTGTAGCATGAATTTGTACATAAGATTTAAGAAATATTTTCTTTTACAGTACCGATTTTATTACGAAAGAAGAGGCGATACGAATGTTAAGAAATAATGAAGTAGATAAAAAAAAGCGCGAAAAATTTTTAATCGAAAATGGATATCCTGCTTACACTACACAAATAGGCTGGTTGGGTTACAGCGACGAAAAAGTTAAAGAACTTTGTAAAAAATTTTTAGATTTGGGATTTACATCTTTTAAAGCAAAAGTTGGTCAAAATATAAAAGACGATATTCAACGATGTCGTTTGATACGCGAAACGATCGGATATGAAAACAAGCTGATGTTGGATGCTAATCAGGTTTGGGATGTTGAGGAAGCAATTGAATGGATGAAGCAATTGAAGGAATTTAAACCAGTTTGGATAGAAGAGCCCACTTCACCGGATGACATTTTAGGCCATGCTAAGATTGCCGAGGAATTGAAGTCTATTGGCATAGCTGTTGCAACTGGCGAGATGTGTGCAAATCGTGTAATGTTTAAACAATTGTTACAATCAAAAGCTATCCAATTTTGTCAAATAGACTCTGCTAGAATAGGTGGAATCAACGAAATATTAGCTGTATATTTTATGGCTAAAAAGATTGGAAGTAAAATTTATTTTTTTTTTTATATATTTATACTTAACTTTAAAAAACACAAATATTTAAATAACTTCATTTTTCTAGTACCAGTATGCCCACATGCTGGAGGTATAGGTTTATGCGAAATGGTTCAACATCTTCAAATGTGGGATTTCATATCTCTTAGTGGAACAACTACAGATCGTGTTATAGAATACGTAGATCAACAACATGAACATTTTGAAAATCCAGTACAGCTCAGAAATGCATGTTATATGCCACCTATTGCTCCAGGTTATTCGACTAAGCTTAAGAATGACTGTATTTCGAATTATATCTATCCTGATGGAACAGAATGGCGACGTACGTTTAATTAAGGAATTTATCAGTTAAAAACTGTAACACACTAAATGTTTTTATATAAAATTAATAAGTTTTAAACAGAATTTGTTTACTTACAACATTATACAATCAAATTAAAATAATATAGCTATAAAGTATATATAACAGGTATAAATTCTTATAAAATTTTAATAATAATTGAACTATATATATCTCATGTATCTTTCTTTTGTAAACGTGATCTCACATAGTCCGTCTGTGAAAAAGAAACAAAAAAACCAAAAAAAGTACATCCATAAAATAGTTATATAACGAACGCACAAACATCAGATATTTAATTTATCGTTAATACATACGCTTACAAACCAAGGAGTGTCGAGTTTAAACACCATTCGTTTGACAATGGACATATTTTCTACAGGAGAAATAAGATGTAAATGAAGGTGATTTACTGTGTTAAATGGGGGCCAATGAAAACCAGTCCTTGTAGAATTCATGTCAAATCCTTGTTTTTGCATTACTAATTGAACACAAGCAACAATTTTATCATCTGTAAAAGATAGAAGATCACGAAATTCCTTTCTCAAGTAAAATATTATTTAAAAGAAAGTTAAATTTAATTTCATTAACTTACAAAGCTTGATGTCAGCAGGTTGTAAATCTTTAGCAGTATTTATATGCTTATTTGGCAATATTAAGTAATGATGATCTGATGCTGGATTGATATCTTTGATACAAGTAACGTATTCATCCTAGGAATGTATGTATATCATCAATTAATATAATTAAAATTTGACTCTTTTAATAACATTGTCTACTCTGAAGTTTTATTTGTTAATATTTTATGTATGCTCAAGATCAAATAAAAAAGAGTGGATTTTGTTCCAATCGATTAAATTTTACTTGCCTCATAAATTTTTTCACTCGGACTTTCATTTTTTATTATCTTACAGAATATGCATTGTGCTTCGGCGGCCATATGAAATTGGAATTATTTATTAATGGAAGTTAATTATTTTGACAGATCACTGACTACAGTAGGAGAGGTTAGTTTGGACTT
>NC_057697.1:1026755-1034255 GCF_014466175.1 Vespula pensylvanica
TTCTGTCGAGGCTCTTTGGACAGACGTCTGACCGGATCTTATTGCTTCTAAAGCACGATCTAGATCGGCAGGTGACCAGGTAGTAGGACTCGCGTTAAAAGGTGCAGCTAATCTAATACCCTCTCTTCTTGCTATTTTGTAGAGAGTACTGGAAGGTATACCAAACGCTTTCGACGCTTTGTTAGCTGAGATCGTTCCTGTCCTTAATGCTTCTAACGCATTATTTAAACTCTCGTCGCTCCAGGATTTCGTAGGTCCGTCCTTTTTTGGCGTGTCGATGCCTAAACGATGTGCTCTTTGCCAGAGCGTCGTCGATGGGATACCAAATGTAGCTGAAAGATAACGTATTAAATCGAAAAGGTTCTCTAGAAAGATTCGTAACGTGTGTGCGCACGCGCGCGTGTGATTCGCAGAATCGTATATTTACCAGATGCTTTCGTAAGACTCATGTCGTGATTCCTTAAGGCTTCCAACGCGGCGTCCATGTCGTCCTGAGTCCAAGATTTGGTACCATGATGATGTGAACTCGATTGTCCAGAATGACCTCTCGAATTGTTTTCACCCGAGTCCGAGTGAATCGAACTGCCAGAAGGCATGAGTCCGAGAAGTTCAGGCGTGATCATCATCATATTGTCGCTGTCCGCTGCATTTTTTGAGCTTACGCTCGCTCTATCCGACATGTGACTGTCGATATCGATCGTGTCCGAAGAATCCATCGTGTGTAGAGTTTCGAACTTGATCTTCACGCTATCGCAATTTTGTATCTCTGAGTAAAAAGATGAAAAAGCGGAAATAAATAAATCAATAAGTATGTAACTTCACAATAGAAAGTTACTTGTGGAGATGCACGATTAGCTCCGTAGACGAGAAGATCGTTAAAAAGGTAAATCTAGACGCAAGCATCATAAACGAGGCTGCGTGGGCCGTCACGAATAGAGCAACGCAAATCTAATCCCGGTCAGTTAAGCACGATTAGACCAATTACTTTGACTCCCTCCTAGCCTAATGACCGACTAGTCTTTTATCCTGCTTTTCAGATTGATCAGTTCTTGCACCCTTCTTGCATTATCATATCTCATACATGTAAATACATTTATCACAAAGAGAAACGATAAGTATATCGTCTTTCAGAGAGCGTTAAGAATATATTATTTATATACTTTCCAATGTAACCGAGTTCTCTTACCAGTCGAATGATGATCAGAGTCTCGCAGATGAGTAATAGTGGTACCGACCAAAGTAGCGCTCGGTGGTGTGGGCTGTGTTTCCGGAGGCAGATCTACCTCTCCAGGATCTGGGTGATGACCGTAATGACCTAGCCCTGTGTGACAGAACATGTCACCTTTTTATTCCGAGTGAAAAGGGTCTGTCCCCACCGGCCCTAAAACTGGTAAACCGCCCCACACCTGTAACCCTCGAAGTTCCGAACGTGATCCAATTGCGTGATGCGATGGATATGGTTCGATCACGGAAACGACATCGAACGACTATATATTATCATCGTTCCTAATCCCATATCCTTAAATTATTAGTGATTTACTTATCGTACCGACTTCGATTGATGTTTATTGTAGTCCACCTCCCTCTCTCCCCCTCTCTCTCTCTCTCTCTCTCCCCCTTTCTCTCTCTCTCTCTCTCTCTCTTTCTCTCTTTCTCTCTCTCCCTCTCTCCCTTCCTCCCTCACTCTTTCCCTCCCCCTCTTTCTCTCTCTCTCTCTCTCTTTTTCTCTCTTTCTCTTTATCTCTCTTTCTCTCTGAGCGAAATCAGTCAGTTCCGACAGGAACGCACAAACGCGTTTTCGGAGGTCTAGAAAAGAGAAGGGACCTTTTCGAGAAATCCAAAGGTTCAGGTGTGGGGCGCAGAACTCAGCTGATTGGCTTACCGTTATTGTTGTTGTTGTTTGTACCGTTACCGTTGCTGCTGTTGTTACTGTTACGTTGGCAGCTTTCCAGAACTACTGCTGCTGCTGCCGCTGCCACCTCCGTACACTCTTCATCTTCGGCCTGCCAGTCTCTGTGATTCTGTAAAATTTACCAACGTCATTATTATTGATTGACTTGGATCTTTTCTTTTAAAACGAAGTACATCGATCGGGTTGGAACGAAACGATCAGTTCCTTACGATGCCTGAACACGACGAACAAACATTTTTGTCCAGAGACTTTATTTGAAATGGACTACATTAATGAACATGATGGAATTATTGGTCAAACGATTAACGAATTAATTTTTGTCATTCAACTTTATCAGCAATATGTAACAGATGTTAAGGAAAGTATCATTATTTTTAAGAACTCCATCGAATTGTCTTTCATGTCCTACCTCTTTGTTATTGCGACCGTAACTATCGCTAGTCTCCTCTTCTTTATATCTATCGTAGTGCCTGGAATCAGTGGCACGAGGCTCGAATGACGTTCTCGCTCTCTTATACCTCGGATGATGTCTCTTCAACCTGGTAAAGTTTAATCTTGGTGTACCAGGTTCTCTTGGCGGTGAGCTCAAGCTCACTGATGGTGGCCCGTCCTTGCTTTCAGGAACCTCACAGAGGCCCTTAATTTTCAGCTGGTCGGCCGTTTTCAAAAGCGACTGTAAAAAGAAAAGAGAAAAAATAATTACATTTAATTAAAAATTCTATTTAATCCGATGATTTCTGCGAAACGTTTCAAAAAAGTTTTAACAATGCGACAAAAATCTTCTCATTAATTATTTACGATTAATCTATCGAGTAATAGTACCAACCCCCGAATTACAATCACTAATTTTCATTATATTCATACGATCACTTTCGACACGAAGAAACGAGTAAACGGTGTTCACGGAAATGCATCTCTTATCGTACGTTTTTTCCGTATCTGAGCTTAACCTTGAAAAGTACAGAGAACCGTGAAAAAGAGAAAATAGAAGTGAAGATCAAGGTTACAGTTAGAAAGGAGAAGAAAAAGGGGGAGAAAGAGAAAAAGAGAGAGAGAGAGAGAGAGAGAGAGAAAGAGGAAGAGAGAAAGAAAAAGAAAGAGAGAGAAAGAAAAAGAGAAAGAGAGGAAAAAGAACCCAATCTAACTGAAAGTCACTCTTAACAATGAAGAGTTCCAACAATATCGTACCAAAAAAAAAGCGGAAAAAAAAGAATCAAATTTAAACATTGATGACAAACATGAATGAAAAAGAAAAAGAGGAAAAGAGAAGAGAGAGAGAGAGAGAGAGAGAGAGAGAGAGAGAGAGAGAGAGAGAGAGAAAGAGTAAAAAAGAAAGATGAAGAGCACGTGGAAAGAGCGGGTAGAGTAAATAAAAGCGAGAAAGAGGGAAAAGACGAGTGAATGACTTTGATAGACGAAAAAAGAGGAGGCAAGGGGGGGTTTAGGCAAACTGCTGGTAGAGAAGTCCACGTGGTTCCTGCTAGGAGTCAGATTGTCGGTCTGAAGCCGTTGGCAGCTTCTGATGATGATCGAAGAGAGTAGGAAAAAGGGGTAGGACGGTGTGTGGGAGAGCGGTAGGAGTTGTGGGAGGGGATGGAGAGGCTTGAAATTCGGAACGTTCCGTGGCTTCGCGTTCTTTAATCAAGACAGGGGTGGTACGATTAGGTGGGGTCGAAGAGAGCCAAAAGGGGTTGGCTGAGGGGAAGGTAGGTGAAGAGGGAGGAGAGTGGAGAGGGGTTGGACGGGTTGGTTGGCGAGTAGAGACGGAAAGTTTGGAGGTGGTGGCGGTCTGGCTGGCGGGGGCGGCGGGGGACGCAGGCTGGGGGGTTACTGCCGTCGGCTGGCTCGAGAGGGGGTGAGTTGTGAGGGATGCCAACGACGGACGGCGGCGAATCGGCTCGGTTGAGTCGCGAGGGCGGCGGCAGCAGCGACGGTGCTGTTGCTGTGATGCTGGTACAGGTACTAGTATTAGTAATAGCAATGGTGGTGGTGGTGGTGGTGGTGGTGCTGTTGCTGCTGCTGCTGCTGATGGAGAGGGGAGTGCCAGCAAAAACGCCCGCAGGAAGAATGGGGAGGCCTCCGACGCGGCTGTCGCGGCCCCAGGGCCGTATCGACCACCCCTTAAACCCACGGCACTCTGTACTCTCGAGCCACTGACACTACTGATCATGTTCTTTATTTCTTTTTTTTTTTTTTTGTTTCTTCTTCCTTCTTCTAGATTTATATATAACGCTGACGATCAGCAGTTCGTTCGAACGACTCGAATATGTAAATTTTTGATTACGAATTTTTCTTACTAGAAATCCGATTAATTATGTTTCGTAGATATCGGAGATGTTAAAATTCGTTAGTGGAAGAAACTTTAAGAGTCGTATCTTTTGTTGTCTTTGAGAAATTCCTTGTTATTTTTTGCTTGTTTTTTTTTTTTTTTTTTTTTTACAGGTAATATCGTAAGGGCGATTCCATCGTTTCACGATCATTTTATTTCTAATTAGATTAGTTTCTATTTATTTTTTTACCCTTGTTGACGTAAGAAAATTTGAAATGCCGAACGTAAAGAAAAGAAAAGAAAGAAAAGAAAAACAAATGTATTTGTTTGTCAATCAGCGATTAGTTCGATTAGTTAAGAGAGACGTTAATAAAATCGTCTAGGGGAAACGTTTGCGAATCGTTCGCCGTTGGGGCTCGACGAGCCGTGGCTTCGTCGATGTCGGTCGTGGGGTGCATGGTAATCGAACGTCTGCGTCGGGCATGCTCGACGACGACGTGGCTGCTAGGACGATTTCGTTATCGACGAATAATTACGATCGGAGCGCCCCGGAGACGGAAAATCGTCTCGCCCTATGGCTCAGAGAGAGGGAGAAAGAGATTTTTTATGGCTATACGTATATCGAAGTTGTTCAGTCGATAGAAAAAAGAAAAGGAGAAAAATAAACTTAATCAAATTTCGATCTTAATAAAAATAAGATAATAAAATAAAATACAAAATATGAGGTGAAAAATAAATCGGTATGAAAAAATTCGATCTCCTTTTATCACATTAAGAGAAGATAACAAATGGTTATAATTTCAATAATTAATCAACGATTATCGGAGTACACCAACACCTTTTCAGTAAGAACAGTATCAGAATGAATAATTAAATAAAAGATACTATAGCAATAGTCTAGTGGAATAAAAAGGACGTTTTTCTAGGGGTGGTTGATCCATCAGATATAATATATCTTCCTTTCGAGTGGAAGATCGTTTTATCGTACAGTCGACGATCTCTGTTAGCGTCGAATGGCAAAGTAGAAGAATAAGAAGAATAAAAGAAAGAAGAAGAAAAAGAAGAAGAAAAGAGGCAGCTATTCTCTCTCTCTCTCTCTCTCTCTCTCTCTCTCTCTCCTCTCTTTCGGAAAACAGCATTTCAGTGTTCGATTAAACGAATAAAAGAGGTAGGCTAAGAGAAAAGAAGAGAAGCGAGAGATAGAATAAAAAAGAAAAGAAAAGAAGAGAAGAGAAAAGAAAAGAAAAGAAAAGAAAAGAAAAGAGGAAAGAAAAGAAAAGAAAAGAAGAGGAAAGAAAAGAAAAGAAAAGAAAAGAAAAGAAAAGAAGAGAGAAGAGGAAAAAAAAGGTCGAACGGCACGCTGCGACAAGGACGACGGCGTCGGCTGCGAGAAACACGGACGATCGGGTGCTGGTGAAGAGGGTTGCTGGTGGTGCAGGGTAGCGAACGAGCGAGAGAGAGAAAGAGAGAGAGAGAGAGAGAAGAGGGTATAAGCTGAGGGTGAGAGGCCCGCCGGAGATGGTTGGTCGTTCGCTCTCCGGAGGTGGATGCATAGGGGTGGTGCCATCGGTTCGGAGGCAAGAGGGAAAGCCAACGGCAGAATCCAACCTCACCAATCAATACTTAGGGTTCAAGGGCATCGCCCGACCAATTATACCCTACTAATTGCCGCGAAACGAGAGAAAGAAATCCTTTTACTCGGACTTTATTACTCTTTCTTTTTCTTTCTCTCTCAGACACACTCGTAATCAGAATCAGACGCACGACGGAAGATTAGCGATATATTTTCATAAAGAAAATCGAACGTTTATTATCTACCATCCCTCCCTTCTTACCCCACAGATATATTGATTGATTAAATAATTTACTTTAAACTTGATCTCTTTTCGATCAATTGATATCTTTTTGATCGCTAATCTTTATAGAAGAAATTACACGTAAAAAAGAAACGATGAATTATTCTAATGGAAATCGCGATTGAGTTGTAGAGACAGTTGAGAAGAGAAAGGGAAAAGAAAAAAGAAAAGGAAAAAACAATGGAATGTATAGTGTAGTTAGATAAGAGATAAACGTGATCGACGGTCTCAGCTTCGTGAGGAAGATTTCTTCAAAGAATGGGCGCGAAAAAGAAAGAAAGGAAGAATGCAAACAAGCAAGCAAGCAAGCAAGAAAGAAAGAAAGAAAGAAAGAAAGAAAGAATGAAAGAAAGAAAGGAAGGAAGGAAGGAAGGAAGGAAGGAAGGAAGGGTGGGAGGAAGGGAGGAGTATCGAAGAAGTCCAACAGGTGTAAATCCGCAAAAAGATCGACCGTGGAAACGTTTCGAGAGAGTAGGAAGGGCGCTGAGAATGAGACAGAAAGAGAAAAAGAGAAAGAGAGAGAGAGAGAGAGAGGGAAGGAGGGTGGAAGATAGGGTGGTAGAAAGGTGGAGGGTGGGGATGCTTTCCACGAGAACGTACAGGGCTACAAAATGGTGTAAGGTGCTTTTATACAGAGACACGAGAGAAAGAGTTTCGAGACTGAAAGTAAAGAAAAGGGGCCAAGGGAGGGGAAAGAGGAAGGAGGAAGGGAGAGTAGGAGGAGGAGGAGGAGGAGGAGGAGGAGGAGAAAGAGAAAAGTAGAAAGAAAGAGATAGATAGAGAGAAATAGAAAGAAAGAAAGAGTGAGAGAGAAAGAAAAGGAGGAGGTGGGGATTCCTCGAAGACGGTTGTAGGGTCGTCTCCACTATTACGAATACGGCGCCATAACGGAATTGATAATGTAACGGGCGTCACGAGCATAAACTCTTCCTCTCTTCTCCTTCTTACTACATAACCTCCTTTCTGAATGGGGGCACGACCCTGGCTACCAGCACCACCACCACCACCACGTGCTTTCTTCCAGAGTAAACGTAAGAATACGCGAGGAGTTAGTTGCGCGTCTTTCTCTATTTCTCTTTCTCTTTATTCTCTTTCTCTTTCTTTCTTTCTTTCTCTCTCGCTCTCGTTCTCTCCGAAGAAGATACGCTTGAGATATAGATTCTCAAGTTTCTTGAAACTTTTCCCGCCTAAAAAAAAGGGTTTAACGTAAAAGGTTAATCGCGCACGTAACGACGATTAATTTCCGGCGTAAAAGAGGGAGAGAGAAAAAAAGAATCCCTTCGGTCTCTTCTCATTTTTTTTTTCTCTTTGTTCTTTTTAGATACGATTTACATTTATTTCATCGTTAAACTATTCAATAGAGTCTTACGTAAACCGAGGGGAAAGCCGAGAATTGTTCAAAAGGAAACGACGGTCGACATGGGTTCGTTCGTTCGTTCGTTATCTATCGTTCAACGAAGAAG
>NC_057697.1:1039255-1041755 GCF_014466175.1 Vespula pensylvanica
AATCTGCGCGACGGCGGTGGTGGTGGTGGCGGTGGTGGTGGTGGTGGTGGTGGTGGTGGTGGTGGTGGTGGTGGTGGTGGTGGTGGTGGTGGTGGCGGCGGTGGTGGTGATGGCGGTGGTGGTGGTGGCGGCGTAGCTCCAGTCGCGTACCAACTTACGTACGGTAACAACACAGACGTATATAAACCTACGTACGCATACATACGTGTATACGATGGAACGGGTGCTAAGCATAAATACACGCGCACACCGGAGAAAAAGGAAGAGAGAGGAGAAGAGGGGAGAGATGAGAGAAGAGAGGAGAGAGAGAGGGGAAGAGAGCGAGAGAGAGAGAGAGAACGGGGCCGCGTATGGTGGCAGGCCAGCCAGACGGCGAAGGTTCGCGCACGCATGCACACGATGCGGTGCAGAAACCACGCCGCCGTGGGTACAGTCGACGAAAGAAGCACAAATTTAATCTCTCTTTCTCCCTCCCTCTCACCCCCTCCTTCTCGCACTCGCTTGCTTTTTCTCTCTCTCTCTCTCTCTCTCTCTCTCACTCGTTTTACTCAAGTTTGTTTCTCTTTCTCGAATGATCTCGAGAGGGAGGACGAAGAGAGGAAGGAGCGAGGGAACGACGGAGGCACAGAGAGAGGAAGGATAGAAGGGAGGGGGAGGCTCGAAAGGAATAATACGGTCAGGAGAAAGAAGTTCGAACTACTCTCCTCCCCCCACCCAACCGAGCCCACAACACAATATCCTCCTTTTCCTTCTCCTACTTCTACTCCACCGATCTTCTCTTTCTCTTTCTTCTTCTCGTCGAAGCAAGAGCTCGCGTTCTCGGTCGTTCGCGCGACGAAAAGAATTATCGCTCTTACATATACATATATATCGAGTATTATACACGTACGTACGTACGACGGCGGAGAGCCGGCAGTGATGGCGGCTGGCGAATTCAGCACAGCGTGGCCCGAACACCACGGAGGAGTACAGTCGAGTAAAGAAGCCATGAATTTGATCGGCTTCTTTGAGCCACACGCGCGAACGACTAACATTTAGTTCGATGAGAAAAAGAGAGAGAGAGAGAGAGAGTAAAGAAAAGATGTATAGCTTGGGAAAAACGAAAAGAGAAAAATTATGAGAGGGGTTATACGATGAGAGGGTACGTCACTGTACGACTTTCCCGCGAATTTTCAAACGTTTAGATTCTTTTCTTTTTAACGAAGTATCCGTCAGACGATACATATATTTTTTTTTTTCTTACCTACCCATAACGTTTTTTTTTTTTATTTCGTATTTACGAATTAGACAGGAATTTTCGGTATAAGATTACGTTTTAAGGTAGATCATCGCGCGTCGCATAAAATCTCTTCACGGAAGGAAGCGACTATATACGCGGACAACTTTCTTTTCGTCTTCCTCCGCGTTAGCTCGCTCGGATTCTCGAGATCTCACCCTACGGACTTGGAAGTTTCTCTCGAAAGAAAGGATACCGATCGTGAGTGAACAAGGTCATCGGAGAACGCCAATGCTTAGCGCGTTCTCTTTCCTGTAATCGATCGATGAATCTTACAAGATGGCGACGGAATGTCTTCGTCACAATTTCGAAACGAGAAAGAAAATCAAATAAATAAATAAATAAATAAATAAACAAATAAAAAAACAACCAGAAGGTTACGTAAAATATCTCGACGATTTACACGTAAAACGAAACGTTTAGCCTATCTTTTGAGATAGAAAGAATACAAAAAAAAAAAAAGAAAAAAAAGAGGAAAAAAATGCAAAAAGAAAAAAAAAAGAGAAATGAAAAAAATTGTTCGGAGCGACGCTTAAATTGGAGGCCGAAGCAGAAAATCTTGGACGGAAGATAGAAAGGGGTGGGGGCGGAGAGGCGAAGGGGAAGGGAGGGGGGGTGGTTAGGTAGGTACCAATCACGCTCGTGAGCATCGTTGCGTGCGAGCACGTCCTCTGCTCGACGGAGTCTCGCGCGCGCAAAAAAAAAAGGAAGAAAAAAAAAGGTAAAGGGGGAAAGGCATGAGAAACAAAAAAAAACAAGAAGAAAAAAATAAAAATGACGAAACTCACGAGCCACCCACCGGGAGCAGGTTCTCCCCCCACACATCCCACCTCCACCGTCGTCACCGCGCCACTCTCGCATCAAGTCACGTGCGCAAGCGCGTTACGTACTTACACGCATTTTCGTGAAACGAGAAACGAAATACGACGGGAGAGAGAAAGAGAGAGGGATAGAGAGAGAGAGAGAGAGAGAGAGAGAGAGAGAGAGAGAGAGAGAGAGACGATAGATAGGACGCGAATATTCAATCATCCAGTTCAAACAGGTCGTGGGGTATGGTATGAACGGGAGGAGGACAAAAAAAGCGCGGGTAGAGCTTTCGAAAAGCAAGCAAGCAAACTCATCGTCGACGACGGCCGGAAGAACGAGGGATGAGGAGGGGAGAACGACGGAGAAGGAGGAAGAGGTGGAGGGAACGGACGGAGCGAAGGAGGGGAATGCACGGAT
>NC_057697.1:1046755-1051755 GCF_014466175.1 Vespula pensylvanica
GCGCGCGCCCGCGTACTCTCAAGAGAGCATAAAGAAAAGAAACGGAAAAGAAAAAAAGAAAAAAGAATGAAATGAGAGGAGGAGAGAGAGAGAGAGAGAGAGAGAGAGTCGAGAGGTGGAACGAAAGGAGAGAAGAAAGAGATAAATTTTTGATTTATCATGCTGCAAAGTGTCGATCCATACGGTAAACGTGAAATCAAAATTACCGCGCTAGAATCTCGTATGTACGTAAGAAGAACCGGGGTGATTCGGGGGGGGGGGGTCGAGAGGGGAATTCTACGGTGTCGCGAGGTGTACGCTCGTGAATCTCTCGATGAAACGATTAAAAAATAAATAAGAAAAGGAAAAATAGAATTTCGTGTTATGTATATATATATATATATATGTATGTATGTATATATATATATATATATATATGAACGAGAACATCTTACGGTGTCGCGAGATGTACGCACGTGAATTTCTCGTACAGACTATTAAAAAAGAAAGGAAAAAAATGACAAAAAAGAAAGAAAAGAAAAAAAAAAAAAAGAAAAAGAATAAGCGATAAGATAAAAATGCGAGAATTTTGGGATCCCCGTCATCGATACATTATCGTCGCTCTTATCGTATATACGACATTCGATTTTATTTTGTTACTTCGTTATATACTTTTGTTTTGTTTTGTTTTGTTTCGTTTCGTTTCTTTCTTTGTGTTTCTTTTTTTAATATATATATATATATATTTTTTTTGTTATTTCCTCCCACTCACCTGAAGTTCTGCTTGAGAAACGTCGATCTCGCCCCTGTAGACGAACTCTATGATGAATTTGAGATCGTTGAAGCATACGTCCTGCGGCATGATGATCGTTGGATGTTTACATGGATTTGAGAGTAGGAGCTTCTGAAAGTAGGAACTGCAGGCCGAGAGGACCACCTGTGCAAATAGAATGAGGCAAGGTATATCAAATCGAATTAAAAAAGAGCAGGTATTGTATGAAGATGTTATTCAATAAGAATTAGATACATATATAAGGAATTAGATACGCTTGTGAGATTAAAAAAAAAAATAAAAAAAATTCAATCGTTATTTCTATGTATATGTATACGTATATATTTAATAATGTAACGTAATGTATTCTTGATTAGAGACCCGACGAATAAAAAGGAAAACAAGAAAAAAAAAGAAAAAAGAAAGGATTTCCGAGAGAGAGAAAGAGAGAGAGAGAGAGAGAGAGAGAGAGAGAGAGAAATCAACGTTCATCTCTCTCATTCTCTCGCACTTACCTTGTGTGCCTTCAACGAAGCTTCGTTACATGCCAGGGTGACGTCTACGAAGGCCTCGTTTTGCAGGAGTTGATGGAAAACGGATGTCATGTTGGACTGGTAGTTGTTCCAACGTAGGCAGTAGTGCTGCCCAGCCATGCCGCCGCTGTAACATACAGAGAAGATATATCAAAGACTGGATATCGAACCGTGATCTATATACATGGCCTATGCATGCGCGCGCGCGCGCGCGCGTGTGCGTGTATATATACACACATATATATATATATATCTCATTTTTATTTTCTTTTTCATTACGCGCCAAATTCGAACGTATTAAAGACGATTGCGATGGAATGGTGTAAAAAAAAAACAAGTATCTTTTTTCTCTCTCTCTTTCTAAAAATTATTAGTCGATGATCACTGGTCCTTCCAATATTCAAATTGCGTTGAAAGAGAAAGAAAGAGAGAAGAATCGTTTGTAACTATCGGTTGAAAAGAGAGAGAAAGAGAGAGAAAGAGAGAAAAAGAGAAAAAGAGAGAGAGATGATCGATCCATACTCGGTCTTTCTCGTACCTGTAGTGTACGCCCCAATAACGATCTGTCTCCATGAATATATTCCTTCTCTTTTTTTCTTTCTTTCTTTCTTTCTTTCTTTCTTTCTCTCTCCTCTTTCTTTCTGTCTTTCCTTTCCTTCTTCTTGTTCTTCTTCTTCTTCTCCCTCCTCCACCTTTCCGTCTTCTTCTTCGTCCTCTTTTACTTTTTATTATTTTTCTTTCTTTTCTCTCTTTTTTTTTTTTTTCTTTTTTCTTTTAAGAAATAAAGTATACCAGCGGAAACACGTTGATAAGAAATGTTCTTCCGAAGAGATACAGAGAATAGAAAATAGAGAGAATAGAGAGGACAGAGAGAGAAAGAGAGAGAGAGAGAGAAACAGAGAGAGAGAGAGAGAATATAAAATAACTAAAAGTACTCTCTCGGGTCTTCTTTTGTAAAAATGACAGGTAGAGTGCGACGGAAAAAGATAGACAGAGAGAAAGAGAGAGACAAAGAGAGAATGAGAGACAGAGAGAGAGAGAGAGAGAGACAGAGAGAGAGAGAGAGAGAGAGAGAGAAAAGAGTCGCGATCGACGATCCGGCGAGCGCGAAAATAACGAGTCGAAGAGAGGAAGAGTTCGGGCGTTGGTCTGTCGTTCCCCACGACATTCACCTGTTCCGTTGGACCGTGTGCTTTATCTACCTCTATCTATCTGACTCTTTATACGGGCCATTCCGACCGTTATCTGTCCGTAGGAACACGGACTTTTATCAGTTGCTTAGACGTGCGCCGATAACGTCGAAACTTTAAGCTCTTCTCTTTCTCTCTCCTTCTCTCTCCTTCTCTCTGTCTCTCTCTCTCTCTGATTTCTCTATCTTTCTCTTTCTTTATTTCGTCTTTTTCTTCTATCTCTATCTCTATTTCTATTTCTTGTTCTTGTTCAACATCTTCTACTTCTTCTTCTTTTTCTTCTTTCTATTTACCTTATTAGTATTTTTCATTTTGTTTATTCAGTTAAAGTGCGGTAGCGTTTTGTATAAAAAAAAAAAAAAAAGTTGGACGATTATCTTCTTTTTTATATGTTATATGTCCGTTCAATGTTTTCTTTTTCTTTTGAAACGTAATTGGTTTACTAGTTAAATATTTTTCACTAGTTAATAGTTTCATCGATGTTCGTTATCGATGAATAGTTGCGACGTTTTAAGAATGAATTTGTATCGATTTGCGTTTGTTGCCTTTGAAGAATTCAAGAGATTATTCAGTTGTTTCCTAGGTTCCTTTTCATTCATAGAGATTATTCTAAGTTTGTTTCGGTGATCGACCGTGTTAGCCATCTTTTTCATTTAAAACCAAAGTTTAAGAGTTCGCACGAATGAAACATATATATGTATATATACATATTGTACATTATTATTGTTATCATCATTATCATTATTATGTTAATGATATAATAATTATTGGCTCTACGTTAGTTTTCTCATAAGAAATTCCGAGAGACCTTAGGTACACCTGCCTTGTCTACTACTTATTGCTTTCGTTTGCAGGTAGTATATACATTGGCAAAGTGCACCTGGTGCTTCTCGTTTTCCCGTACCGTACCTGTCTTTTAGTCGAAGAGTAAGAGAAAGAGAAAGAGAAAGAAAGAAAGAGAGAGAGAGAGAGAGAGAGAAAGAGAAAGAGGAAGAGGGAAAAAGAGTTTCAAGGCGAGCGTCTAAGGCTCACCCTTTTTTCCTAGTCGATCGACCCTTAGAAAATATTCTACCCTCTACCTATTTCTTTTCTTCCGACTATACCTCCGTCTTTCTTTCTTTCTTTCTTTCTTTCTTTCTTTCTCTCTCTCTTTCTTTTTTTCTTTCGTTTTTTCTTTCGTTTTTTCTTTCTTTCGTTTTTATAGTTCGCTATCTTTCCCCCAACATTCGTAGCCTTCGACTTGTTTTTCAGTTCGTGCTCTTGCGTACAACGAAATCATGTGGATAATCAACGATAATGATTAAGATCATTTCAAGACATATGCTATTGATCTGCAAAGAAAAGATTCGATTTTCTTACCGATTATAATATTAACCGATCGATCGACCGATCGATCCAAACCGATTCGATTCGATTCGATTCGATTCGATTCGATCCGATCAGCAAAAAATTCACTTTACTTTATTCCTCTTGTATTGCTTGTTTCTTTTTTCTTTATCTTTTTACTATTATTATCTTTTTTTTTTCTTTTTTCATTCGCCCATATTGAATCCATATTAAATAATTTAATACAAATGTGTAGAGTAATAAATATATATACATTAGAATTATTAAATTCGTGCGTACGAACGTATTACGAATCGAAAGATAAAGCTAATAAATGACGGAAAGGAACGAAGAACGAAATCGATCGATCAAACGACAAAGAGAGAAAAAGAGAGAGAGAGAGAGAGAGAGAATGAACGCGTGGAAATTTCGAATGTAGGTACATACGTGTGTGAGAGTCGATAAATACAAAAGCAGGCACATCGTAGGTACTTACACCCCCTTTTTCAACCACCTTTGTCACTTTTTTTCTCAATGGTTCGTAGTTCCCGAAGAGAGCGGGTATGCCCTACACCATATACCTATATATATATATATACATATATATATACTATATATATACTATATAGTATACATATGTATATATGATCCGTAGAGACACACATCGATATCTTGAAATTGGGTTACTCATGACACCGATGATGCTCAAAGGCAGCCTGATAATGCGCGATAACGAGAAAGAAATGGCGATCAATCGATTACCGTTCTTTCCTTCATCTCTCTCTTCACATATATATATATATATATATATGTATGTATGTATATATATATATGTATATATATATATGTATGTACATGTATGTATATAGATTTGTATCAATGTAAAAGGTATTTTGTTTTTTCCATCCTTTATGTACCTCTCGTCGTAATCGCTACTACGCGGTTGGAAGAAGTAGAAGGACGGATAGTCGTGATAATGCTATCGTTTCTAAGTGATCGATATCGATCGTACCGTCGATCGTTGTTTCGTTACTCTTTTTCGTATTTTCTTTTTCTTTTTTCCTTTCTTGAAGGTCTTCAACGAAGAGATAGATAAATAGATAGATAGATAGATAGATAGATAGAGAAAGAGAGAGAGAGAGAGAGAGAGAGAGGGATAGAGTGGAAATTTATTTATAAAATATATGTACAAATATTAGA
>NC_057697.1:1056755-1064255 GCF_014466175.1 Vespula pensylvanica
TATTTACATATACACACACATATCTTTTTCTCTCTTTTTCCTTCTTTCTCCTGCATTTCTCTCAATCTGGTAGCGCGAACTTTCTCGCCGTAAGGAGAGAGAATCGGCGATCTTTCGCACGCACTTTCCGTGGACGCTCGTTTTGGAGCGTTGACTCCGTTCACCCGTTCCGTTCCAATTTTCACGCGGAGAAAGAAGAGAAAGAAAGAGAAAGAGGACGAGGAGAAGGAGGAGGAGGAGGACGAGGAGGAGGAGGAGGACGAGGAGGAGGAGGAGGAGGAGGTGGAGGACGAAGAGGACAAAGAGAGGGAAGAGGAGACGATAGCAGTGGTAGTCGCGGCCAAGACGACGACGACAATAACGACAAGGACGATGACAACAACAACGAAGACGACGATTTTAGTAATCCAACGTTTCTTATTTTCTTTCGTACGAACGTAGAGAAGCAGTAGTATATAGAAACTCGAAATTTTTGACTAATCGGAATCGATCGTTCTCGGCACGATCTCGCCTTCGTAATTTATTCAATACGTCTTCTTCGAAGTCTCCAGTTCTGATTCTATTTCTAAAGTTTATCTATTAATGGGAAGACGAATAGATATCGTCTCTCTCTCTTTCTCTTCCTTCCGCTTTCTTTCTCATTCTGTGCGACTATTCTGAAATCTCTTAAGGGTCTATGCCCTTAAGAGATGTATAGTTAAATATACGTGTATTAATAAATCAATATACACGTATATGTATATATCAGTTAGTTAATTAATTATATACTCTCCTTTTGTTGTATCACTGTTATTATTTTGCCCGGAGATAATGATTATAATTTGCCAAGATAAACAATGTATGATTATATTTCGTATTTTGGTATAACGTTTGCATATATTCATAACATATTTTTCTATGTATTATTCTCGCAGAAAAAGGGTTTGTAAAAAAGAATACATATGTACGTATTAATTTTAATCTCGAGGATTATGTTCCAGTACGATTAAAAATGTTTCATCGGCAAAGGACTTTTCTAGTTACATAACATTATTCTCCTTTTATAATCACTATATAATCATAATTATTACCGATGTATAAACTAAAATCTCCCTTTCCCTTTAGACAGATTTTAAATAAACTAAAAAAAAAAAAAAAATAAGAAGGAATAAATTAAGCCCTTTACCTCTTAAAAAAAGAGACAGAGAGAGAGAGAGAGAGAGAAAGAAAAAGTAAAAATACAATTCGTATTAGAAGCTTTTTTTTCTTGTCTAAGATCTCTGTTCTTTTGATTTTTTTTTTTTTAAAGTTGCATCATCAATGCAAAATTTATTGTGCACGAACTGCAATTATTTTTGTCGTTCCTTACTAACGATCGATTTCTACGAAGCAAAAGATAGACAGACAGACCGACAGATGGACAGACAAATAGACAGACAAACAGACAGACAGACAGATAGATAGATAGATAGATAGATAGATAGACAGAGAAAAAAAGGAAAAGAGAAAGAGAGAAAGAGAGAGAGAGGAAGAAAGGTAGGAAGAAAAAGAAAAGAAAGAAACAGAGAAACAGAGAAAGGGTGCAGGGTAGGAAGAGAAAAGAGAGTTGCATTAAAGAAAGTGTAGCTTCGAGGGATAGGGAGTATAGAAAAAGGGGGAAAAGAATACGAGAAGGGGGTTCTCTATCGATTCTCGACTGCGCGAGAACATCGACTCGATTTTTCTCTTTCTCTTTTTCTTTCTTTTCTTTTTCTCTGTTATTCTCGAGGATCTCTTCGTTATATCATTCGCTAAAGAAAAATTCATTTTTCTAAGTAAAATTTTCTCGATCGATCGGCCTACAGATACACATATGTACATACATAAATACATACATATGTATGTATGCATGTATGTATGTATGTATGTATTCTTTAACAAGAACGAGATATCGTATGCGCGTGAGTGTGTATCGTAGTTGTGAGAGAACCGAAAAGAAAAAAAATTTCTTTCACATCGAATGAGGGTGAAACTCTTCGGAGTAGCAAAAAGAGAGTGAGAAAGAGAGGGAGAGATCGGAAAAAAAATTATTCCCATAAGTATTCTTAACGAATAATCCACGTCAATGACGCTTACGTATCTTCCCACAATGCGAATAATTCTATTTGCTTTTGTTTTATCTACTAGTGGCCTCAATTTTTGTAAATATTTTGCCACAAATTTTTCTCTTTCTCCTTTTTCTTTTTTCCTTTCCCTTGCGCATCGACGATAACGATAAAAATAAAATAAAATAAAATAAAATAAAATAAAAACACTAAGATAAATAGTTAATTTCTTTTTTTTTTTTTTTTTCTTTTCTTTTCTTTTTATACGAATATTACGAATTGTGTCGGTGTATATATTAGATATTTAAAACAATTTTTTACATGAAAAGAAAAAAAAAAAAAGAGAAAGAAAAGAGAACGATGTCCTTTTTCACAGCGGAGAAGTTTCCATCGTCATCAAAAAATGTATAAATTTATATTATTTATAAATAGATACGTCGAAATTAGAGTTACTTTGATAAAAACTTAATAGAACATATACGATATAATTAATTATAATTATAATTATGTACACACACAAATGAAGCACACGTAACATACATATATAGGTATATAGGAAATATCGAGGATCTTGAATAGAATGACGCGGAGTATCGATCGATCGCGAGTACCGTTTCAACGAAAACGAGAACAGAGGAGGTAGAGAAGAAAGAGAAGGATGAAGAGGAGAAGGAGGAGGAGGAGGAGGAGATGGAAGAGGGACGGTGAGGGGGAGGGAGGGGGAGGAAGTCCAGCTTTCGTGACGTCGAAGCAGAACACGAACAACGGTGGAAACAGGAGAAAGAGAAAGAGAAAGAATTGGTCAACAACATATTGGAAGAAGGAGTTGTTGTATGGGTGTATATGTGTGTGAACGAGATAGAGAAAGAGAGAGAGAGAGAAAGAGCGTCCGCGCTCACGCTCGCGCGCGCATGGTCCTAATTTTCGTCCTGTCGCCGTACCGTAAGGCATAACAGTACCGCATTCCAAATGCCCTTCGTTTCTTCGTTTCTCTCCGTTCACCTTTCTGAGAGAGAGAGAGAGAGAGAGAGAGAGAGAGAGAGAAGAGAGAGAAAAAGAGAGAAAGAGAGAGAGAGAGAAAGGTGCAGCACTCTCGGCCTCTCACCTGTTCCCCTTCGCCCTACCACTCTCTCTTCATAGTTTCATTTATATATATATATATACACACACACACACACATATATATATATATTGTTAGGTTTATCGAAAAATTTCGTCCGTTTTATTTTTATTGTTTTCTTTTTCCTATTTTTTTTTCTTTCTTTCTTTCTCTCTTTTTACATTGAAAAATAAAGAATAAAAATTTGCATGCATGTGTGTAAAAAAATTTATATATAAAAACGTTCGTTTCTGTGCAAAAAATTTGTATAACGTGTGCGTGCGTTGTGTGTGTGTGTGTGTGTGTGTGTGTGTGTGTGTGTGTGTGTGTGTGTGCCCGCGCGTGTTTATCTATTCAGCATTTATTTTAATATTTATTATAGATATATAAACGCGTGGGTGGGCGTGTCTACGTGTATATAAAATTTATATGGAACTAACTTCAGCTTTTCCGCCATTTTCTTTTAATAACGTCGGAAAGGAAGACAGGGACGAAAGAAGTATAGAAAAAGATTGATAGAGAAGAAGAAGACTTTTGATACGGAGAGAGAGATAGATAGACAGAGAGGGAGAAAGAGGGAGGGAGAGAGAGAGAGAGATAACTCGATGCCGGAAACGTCTATTTCATGAAGAGCGTAGAAAGAGAGAGATAGAGAGAGGGGAGAGGAGAGAGAGAGAGAGAGAGAGATAGGGAGAGAGAAAGGAAAGATTCCTTCTACCGAAGTAGCAACGAAGCAACAGTACTTCGAGATTATTCTTTCTTTGACTCGTGTAGAAGAAAAAGAAGAAAGAATGACAGAGGTAGAAAAAGAAAAAAAAAGAGAGAGAAAAAGAGAAAGAGAGAGAAAAAGAGAGAGGGAATTTCTTGTACAATATCACGTTATTACGGTTCTACGCGTTCTCGAATTTTCTACCGTTACGAGAAGACGAAGAAGAAGACGAAAAAGAAGAACAAAAAAAGAAGGAGAAGAAGAAGAAGAGAAGGAATCGAGTGAACTCGATAGGAAGCCGAAGTATCTCGATTTCGGCACGACGCCCGCGAAATTTCAAATGTGGTTCACGAAACTGGTACAGTAGGTTTTTTTTTTTTTTTTTTTTTTACTTCTTATACATTGCTTTTTTTGTCGTCTCGCGTGAGTATTTCTATGGGACGCTTCAACAATAACGAGGATTTATGGTAATTGCGTGTTCATTCTTTCTTGTTTCTTTTTCTTTTTTTTTTTTTTTTTTTTTTTTTTCGAACAATTTCGAAATCACTTTCAAAGTCTCTCTTATCGTTAGTAATTATTTTCAAGATTAACAAGCGCCTCTACTTTGTAACTTTATTGTTACTACGTGTTTGCAATTTCTTTTTTTTTTTGTTTTTGCTTTTTATACAAATTCGAACTAGTACTATAAAAAAGAAAAAAAAAAGAAAAATAAAGATTGAAAAAAAAACGAGTTAATAAGTTTTATTCGTAATTATTTTCAGTAGGAACATAGATTCTCTTGATTTCTTCGAGTAGAAAGCTATTTTGCACGTTTCTCTCTCTCTCTCTCTCTCTCTCTCTCTCTCTCTCTCGTTTTTTCCTAACGCGTATCCGACTTCCGGTTGAAGCGTCGAGAAAAGAGGGTCGCGAAAAGCACCCTCGTGCTTCGTTGGATCAGGGCTCTCGCGCCCTTCGTATCGTGGCCCGTGCCGTGAGGGGTGATATCGCCTCGCTCAAGGTCGCACGTGGACCGGAAAGTTTATTCTTGCCCGCTTTGGTAAGGCACATTCGCGCGGGCGCGCGCTACCAATAGCTCCTTCGTAGACGCACGCGCAACCATGTACATATGTATGTACTTACATACGTATATACCTTTCTCGATCTTTTGTCAACTCGATTTCGAAGCAGTTTTCTATTTCCTCGACGTTGACACACTTTCAAATATATATATATATATATATATTTTTACAAATAACGTCGAGCGGTTCCAACCTCTTCGTTTTTTATAGATTTGTAAGGAAACGTTCAAGCAGTTAGAAAAAAGATTATTTAAAAGGTAAAAAAAAAGAAAAAGAAAAAGAAAAAGAAAAGGAATTTGAAAGAATCTTCAATATTTATTTCATCGATATTTGTCGATACGAAATTTTTGAATTTCCCGCGCGAAGATCAGCCGCAAGCGAGAGGACGTTAATTTCCGTCCACCGGTACTCTCCGCTCTTAGGTATATACCACCGGCTATAACCTCAAATAGTTTCAACCTCGATGCACGACGATTGGGTAGACAGAAAGAGGACGATGATGCATAGAACGAGGACTCGTACTACGGAGAAAAGTCGATTTCCTTCTCGAGGAAGTGTAGTGGGATGGAGGGAAAGAAGAGTGGGTGGGAGGGGGAGAGGGCCCGTGAGACCCCAGTCCGTCGTCTTATCTCGTCAGATATATGAGAAAGAAAATGAGAAAGAGAAAGAGAGAGAGAGAGAGAGAGAGAGAGAGAGAGAGAGAGAGAGAGAGAGAGAAAGACAAAAAAAGAAAAAGAGATAGAGAGAAAGTATAGAAAGAGAAGCAGCCATGATGGCGGACGGAAGGAGCAAAGAAAGAAGGGATCCGGAGAAAGGGTGCAGAGAGAGAGAGAGAGAGGGAGAGAGAGAGAGAGAGAGAAACAGAGACAGAGATAAAAAGAAGAAAGAGAGAGATAGATAGAGGGCGGCGAACGGGGAACAAGAGAGTCTCTTTGTGTGAGAGCGAACACCGAAGGGATGAAAGCGAAGGATGAAAAAGCTGAGGGGACAGATGGCCCTTTCAGACAATGAGAAACTCGAGAGATAAGGGGAATACGAACGAGAATATATATATGTACATAGAAAGAAAGAAAGAAAGAAAGAAAGAAAGAAAGAGAAAGAAAGAAAGAAAGAAAGAAAGAAAGAAAGAAAGAGTGTGTGAGAGGGGGAGAGGGAGGGAGGGAGAGAGAGAAAGAAAGAAAATAGAAGAAGACGGATGTAAGAGAAGGAAGCGCTGGCAAAACTACTTTTTCGTACATGGGGGCGGGGGTGGGGGAACGAGGGAATATAATGAACGATGGTGGAGAAAGAAAGGAAGAAGAGAGAGAGAGGGGAAAAGAAAGACGACTAACGGATGATGACTCAGAAAGAGACAGAGAGAGAGAGAGGGATAGAGAGATAGAGATAGAGACGGAGAAAGAAAAAGAGAGAACAAAAAATAAATCAAGTGGACCGTAGAATCCCTGAGAAATGCAATTAATTGTCAGAAAGAAGATAGAAAATATTTGTATTACGTTCGTTAAATAATAATTCCAAGTAAGGTTCTCGTAAAACTTATCATCTCGATGTATCATTGATTCGTGAGATAAAAAAAAGAGAGAAAGGAAAAAAAAGGAAAAAAAAAAGAATTAAGAAGGTAGAAAGAGATAAAGAAGAAAAAATAAAGAAAGAAGAAGAGAGAACGTGGAAGGGAAAAAAGAGAGAAAGAGAGATATGAGAGAACTTCTACGTGGCCTTGGACCAAAAGAAGAGATCACGACCTAGCAAGCTGAATAAGAGCCCGAGGAGTCCATGCGTAATGACGCGTCTCTCTCTCTCTCTTTTCTCTTCTCTCTCTTCCATACGGTTTTTACGACATTTGCAAATTGGAAACAAAAAGTTTTTCCATGCAACTGCATCGGTCAACGATGATCGTTAATGATTTTTACTTGTTTTTGTCTAATTGCGCGAAAAAGAAAAAAACAAAGTTATCTCTTTTAAGATAGAAGAAATTCTTTTTTTCTAACGTAATATATACGTTTATACGTTATACGTTCGTGCGTGAGTGTACATATATATGAATATATATATATATATATATACGCGCGCGTACGCGCGTTATATCACGTTGAGAAAAGCATAATCATTTATTGACATTCCATTTATAGGGTAAATATAAACTGGATACGTCTGATCGCAATAGAGTTTATCCAAACAACCAGGTGTGTACCATTTAAATATTCCCGCCATCGGGCTTCTTCTGTTTGATATCAAGTACGACGGAGACACGAGTCACGTGGTACACGGTAGATTCGACATGCCGTTAAAAAGATTTCGTACGTACGTACGCTCTCTAATCGGTACATTACAGTACATAAACATAGTTACGTACGTACATACGTGCGAGACTTTTTCTAATTAATGTCCTTATTCGTCCGAGTATATAAAACTGGAACAGTATATGTAACGGTTTGACCGTTATAATTGAAGAAAGATCGTGGAGTATAATATGCAACGTTGTAATATAGGTAAGAACGAAAAATACGAAAGATTCTTACTTAACGTAAGTAGTAACACGAAGGAACGGTGGAAGAGAAGAAGAATCGATCGCTA
>NC_057697.1:1066755-1069255 GCF_014466175.1 Vespula pensylvanica
TCTCTTTCTCTTTTTCTTTTTTCTTTTTTTTTTCTTTTTTTCTATCTCTTTCTCTTGACATCCCTCGAGCCAAGCTCAATTCATATACACTCGATTTCGCATTCGATCCTATCCAAGGGACATCTCTCTCTCTCTCTCTCTCTCTCTCTCTCTCTCTCTCTCTCTCTCTCTCTCTCTCTCTCTCTCTCTCTCTCTCTCTCTCTCTCTCTCTCTCTTTGAAAATTTGTCCTAGCGACAAATTTCGATTAGAGTACTCCGCCATCTTTGGGTTATTCCTACTGAGATATCGTTCTCCACCGATTTTCATTCATTTTCATTTGCTTTTCATTTTTACCTTTCTCTCATTATGACACGTACTATCATACAAGTACATAGATATACATCGAGACGTATTTGATATTGATTTTTGACTTTGTTAATCTTTAAAATGTCATCGTAGTCTTTTATCATACGTTCGTTCATAATTTTTATCCTCCTCTTTTATCTCTCTTTCTATACGAGTCTCTTTTCTGGTCGTCCTCCGGAACTCGATCCTTGAAATGCCTCGAGGAAAGAAGAATAGGAAGAGAAGAGAAAAGAGAGAGAGAGAGAGAGAGAGAGAAGGGGAGAGAGAGAGACGCGCAGTTGGGTTCGACCGAGAGACAGAAATACGAGGAAAGAGAAGAAGAACGAAGAAAAAAGAAGAGAAAGGCACCCGCTCGGTGTGTATACGTGTGTGTGTGTGTGTGTGTGTGTGTGTGTGTGTGTGTGTGTGTGTGGGGCTGTCTCTGTGTGCGTGACAGATAAAGAGAGAAAGATACAGAGAGAAAGATACAAAGAGAGAGATAGAGATAGAGATAGAGATAGAGATAGAAAAAGAGAGAAAGAAAGAGAGAGAGAGAGAGAGAGAGAGGAGGAAAGGCGTCTCTCTCACCCGGCACGAACGCGGCAAGGCCGAGAGAAGGAACAGTAAAATTGTGGAGAATGTGTACGCGCCATCAGGGTGGCCTAGATTCGGTCAAGACCTGCTTTCTAGGCAGCATTTCTCTTTATCACCGGCTACGCCGGTGTACAACTCTCTGTCTCTCTCTTTCTCTTTTCCTCTCTCTCTCTCTCTTTCTCTCACTCTACCTGTGTATTTCTTCTGTTTATACGTTGTGCGTATACGTGCACGCGCGCGCATATATATATGTCTCTACGTTTGTATGCATGTATGTAGGCAGGTAGGTACACGCGCGCGCGCACTTTGGTGAACGGTCGGTAGGTTCGCGATGCCAGAGAAAATCCACGATGCACGTATGCACCTATGCGCGTGTACGTTTGTACGTATGATGTATATATGTACGTATATACGTATGTTCGTCGCGTTGTGTTCCGTTGTGTTGTATGTATGTATGTATGTATGTATGTACCGTGGAGAAGCGACGCAGCGGGAATTGACCCTCGATTTTTAGTGTCGCTTAGTCGTACTCGCAATCGAGTATGTTCCATGATAAACCTGTGGAACATCGTCTCCGGTTTCTTTTTTCCTTTCTTCTTTCTTAAATTTCTTATTTTTGGTTGTAATTTTTCTTTTTTTCTTTCTTCCTGTCCTCTCTCTCTTTCTCTCTCTCTCTCTCTTTTTATATATATTTATCCCTTTAAAAGTAAAATTAGAAGGACGAAAAATACTGGGGAACATAATTCGCATTGTATTTTAATTATTTTTCCAAGATGGCGAGGAGACTATATTTTCTACCATTTTTGTTTCATATTCCGTAAAGAAAGAGACAGAGGTAGAGAGAGAGAGAGGGAGAGGGAGAGGGAGAGAGAGAGAGAAAGGAGAAGAGCAGCTAATGAGATTTATATATCGTTAGGGTTAAGTCAGGTTATGTTCCACGATTAATTCGTAGAATATATTATCTGTATTTTCTTCTCTCCTTTCTTTTTAGCCACGGATGCAAGTAGAAAAGTATTAAAGAACAATTCGAATCGTATCTTAACGATCTTCGCAGGATAGCGTTGAGGCTCGACTTTTTCTTATGTCGTTTTTATATTTTTTTCCAGAAAGAGAAAAAAGAGAGAGAGAGAGAGAGAGAGAGAGAGAGAGAGACAAGCCAATAAGATTTATACATATATCACGACGGACTAACATACAAGTTGACGTCACGTGAATCACTTCCCCTACGTCACGAATGTTCCTTACGGTTTCAACGTTTCTCTCTCTCTCTCTCTCTCTCTCTCTCTCTCTCTCTCTCTTTCTCTCTTAATATTCTTTTTTCTTTTTTTATATGTAACCAGACACACACGGTCGAGCTCGTCGTCAAGTTCGCGCGTTCATTCGCGGGATAAATGAAACTAAGCGGCTGCCGCCGTCACGCACAGTCACGAATCGACACGCGATATAACGTATTATACGTGTGCGTGTATTCTATATACTTACGTGCAAAACAAACACACACGACGGAGAGAAAGAGAGAAAATATAGAAACGAAATCTCGAGAGGAAAAACTTTCGCGGATTCGTTGTCTATCACGCGGTA
>NC_057697.1:1074255-1096755 GCF_014466175.1 Vespula pensylvanica
ATTTATATACGCGTGCGGGTGAACGTGTGTATGTGTACATATACATATATATATATACACGCATATGTATTCTAGATTTTTTGCGACTATATCGAAGAAGAAGAACGCGTTCTTCATAGAGCAAGAAGAAAGAACGATTTCGTCTATTCAATAGCTACATTTTTCTTTTATTTTCCTTTCTTCTTTTCTTTTCTCTTTCTTCTTTTCTTTTTTCTTTCTTCTTTCTTCGTTTTTCTTTTTTTTTTCTCGCGAGGTAAAGCGCGCATGCTCTAGAAGGTTTCCTTCTTTCCTCGTCTTTCATCCCCTCGTACCATCGGTTCTCGGGTCTCCCACCATTGAAAATCCTAGTCGGAGCGAGAGAGAGAGAATATATAGATAGATAGAGATAGAGCGAGAGAGACGGAGACGAAGAACGAGACTTGCGCTCTCTCTGACGGGCGTCGCGAGAGTGACCGAGCAACCGTGTGCCGCGCCATTGTTGAAAAGGGCAGCGCTGGAGACGCACGCCGAGGCTCGGACGTCCGCTCACGGAGTTTTTTTCCCCACTTTTCACCGATCCCCCGATTGCTGTGATATTAGATTCTTTTTTATACACCCTATATTAGGTGAGTGCCAATATAAAAGAAACAAGTTCAATCTAATAACAACGGATCAGTGATAATCTAATCGAGTATATATGTATGTATGTACATATATATATGTATATATATATATAATGTACATGTACATACGTGTATATATCTTTATATATATATAATATGTATGTAGGTATATATATATCAAGTGCATACACGTCTCTACGCGTTAAGAATATCGCGTTTGGAGAAGAAAATTCCGGAAAATCTTTCTCGAGACCGGCTGACATGGCGCGGGCGTTTCCCCTCCGCGTTCGGTTCGTTTATTATCGCACGTAACGATTGTAAGGTTAACTCGGTGATAAATCGTGTTAATTCTTTATTCATTTATATATATATACGTATAACGTAACGCTTCGAGGACGGGATCGTTCGATGGGACGGAAACCTTCGCGCTTTTCCTTTACGAGCTTTTTACCCATCGCCATTTTGTCCGGGTGCTAGTTCGCCGTCGGCCATATTGCCATCCACGTCTCGTCACGTCTCCTCTCTCTCTCTCTCTCTCTCTCTCTCTCTCTCTCTCTCTCTCTCTCACTCACTCACTCACTCACTCACTCATTCTTTCGATCTCTTACTCTGCCGTATATTCTCGCGCATGTACGTACGCATACGTATTCCTCTCTCTCTCTCTCTCTCTTTCTCTATCTATCTACCCATCTATCTGTCTGTCTCTCTCGCTCTCGCGTCTTTTTATTCTTTCTCTTCCTTTTCCCATCTTGCCTCTCCTTTCCTTCCACCGAGAAGACCCGACTAAAAAATTGAACCGTACAGAGGCGTGTCATGTTTTTCTCTCGCGTCTGAGCGAACGACGAGCAAGAACGATACAAAATCGAACGAAATTATTTGTCAACAATTTGTTTTCCTTTCACGCACGTTGCACCGGGGCGCCGTCCTGACGTAACAACGCGACTCCGGCAGCAGATAACAATATAAATAGATTACGCAATCGGACAGTCGCTCTAACTCTTTCTTTTTCTCCTCGTCGTCGCATCTTTCTCTTTATTCGTTCGTTCGTTCGTTCGTGTGTGATTTCAACAACGTATAGTTCGTCTCTCTCTCTCTCTCTCTCCCCCTCCCACCACCTCCACCTCCTTTACCTCCACACCTCCTCACCGTTCCACTTCCACCCCTCTCATCTCGTGCGGATTACCCGCGTTTCTCGACTCTCTGCGCATGTGAGAAGAGAGGGCAGGATCGATTTGCCGCTTTATTGCGCGTCTCTCTGATGTAAATCCCGGTGACGTAAATCAGCTTGTTCTCTCGTCTCGTCTCGTCTCGTCTCGTTTCGTTGCGCCACGATTCAACACGCTCGCTCTTTCTCTCTGTCTGTCTGTCTGTCTCTCTCTCTCTCTTTCTTTCTCTTCTCTCTTTATATCTATCTTTTTCTTCTTCCCTCTTCTTCTTCCACCGTGTTTTTTATTCTCTTCTTCAAATCGTCGTCCCTCTACTATATACGGATTTCATTAACTCGAGCCCCAGGCGCCATGGCAACTTCTCGTCGTCTATTATCAATCCGCGTTTGGATCGTCGTTCGCAATTCTGCTGATTATTTTGAAAGATTTTACGGATAATCTATAGAGAGAAATAAAGAATAAAAAAAGATCGAGGTTAGACTGTCACATTTATTCGTTTATTTCTTTCGTACGATTCTTCATTAGACTCACGCTTGTCAGTTTTTTTTTTTTTTTGTATAGATGTGTACGTACGTACGTATGCGTATATAATGATTCTCTCTCTCTTTCTCGAGTGATCGATCGTTCGTACAATTTCGTTACGACATAAATCAAAAATAAAAAAGAGAGGAAAAAGAGACAAAATTAAGAGAAAAAAATAAAAATTGGGGATAGAAAATTTTTTTTCCGGGGCCTAGAGAATCGAGCAAACGCCCCTGAGTCCCAGGGGGCCTCGAGTCGGCGCGCAAGTCGTGCGCAGAAGTCGACTTTCCGTGGTGCGCGTGCGCGGTGCTTGCGCGTCCTCCTGCATCATCCCCACTACCAAGTTGCACGGTTATACCGTTACGAGAGGGACACGCACAAAGGAAAAGGCCCAGGAGAGAGAGACCGTTCTTCTAAGCGACGCGCTTGCATCACACGGCCATTTTGGAAGCTTCGGTGCTTCGTTCCGGAGCTTTCGAGACCGCGCGGCCGTGCGTGCTTGGTGTTCCATCGAAAGAGGAGGAGACACGGTACACGGAAAGGAAGGAACACGCAAGAAAGAGACGGAAAGGAAGATAGACAGATAGACAGACAGATAGATAGATAGATAGATAGATAGATAGATATATAGATGGAGAAAGAAATATAGAAGTCGATATAGTTAGGATATAGATGAATAGAGACAGATAGATGGATAGATATATAGACGGGATAGACGGACGGAAAAATAGAAACGTGTGGTGCCGTAAGTGCGCTGTGTTCTGTTCGGTTCGATGTACGATTTAATTGTTAAACGTGGAAAGTATAGATAGCATCGGGCGTGATCGTGAATATCGTATTTCGTCTTCCGTCGTTTCGATTACGGGCTCTCGTATACATACGCATCCAAAGAGAAAAGAGAGAGAGAGAGAGAGAGACGCGCACGCGCGCGTACGCACACACTCACACACATGCTGCGACTCCATCGTCGGCATCAATATTCAACACGACAAACTTCTCCTGATCGATCAACCAACAATAGCCGTGTGTGGTTCTCTTTTGATTTCGCAGAAACGAGGAAACGATACCAGAGAACATGGAGGATGACCAGCAGTTCTGCCTTAAATGGAACAATCATCAGAGCACACTGATACAAAATTTCGACACGCTTTATGAAAGCGGTACGCTGGTCGACTGCACGTTGGCAGCGGAGGGGAAATACCTAAAGGCCCACAGGGTAGTCCTCTCCGCGTGCAGTCCATATTTTGAGGTGAGTTCTTTCTTATCGCTTTTATGTAATACCTTGTTTTCCTTAATTTTTTCCTTATTTATTATCTTATATATATATATATATAAAATCTAATACGAACATAATAAGTACGTACATACGTACGTATCTTACGTTGCGTGATTTTTATCTCATATATATGTAAATTTATACGTGTGTATATTCTTGGTTTGTTTTGCTTTATTTAATGAGATAACCATTTTCACGTTAATTACCGGATTAACTCGTGAAAAAAGTAATTCGATGGTATAAAGCAACTTTTTTTCCTTTTCTTATCTTCTCTTTTCAATGGATTAGAAATGTATTATTCGGTATTGCAGGATGGAGATCATCGGTGTCGTTTGTGTCCTCTCGCTCTTCTTTCTTTGTTTTTCCTTTCTTTTTCGATGCCTCTCTTTTCTCTTTGTACAGAGTCAAATCAATACCAAATACATGGGTGAAAGAGAATGACAGAGAGAGAAAGAGAAAGAGAGAGAGAGAGAGAGATAGATAAACAGTGAGAGATGAGAGAGAGAAAGAGAGATAGAGAGAATGAGAGAGAGAGAGAGAGAGTAAAAGAGGGAGAAGGACGGAAGGGGTTCGTCTGCCACCGCGCGTTTGTAGGGGAAAGGGGGCTTGTGTTGAAACAAGATGGCCGCTCTACTGTACTTGCTGCTTCTCTCTCTCTCTCTCTCTCTCTCTCTCTCCCCTGGTGGGAGAGAGCGAGAAGCAAGAACCAGACATACCCCCTCTCCCCTCCTTACTCTTGATCAATACAGAGAAAGCAAGATGGCTGCTTTCCAGGGCACTTCCCTGGGATTTTACCCTGAACTCCATTGGTGGTAGGGGCAGGGGAGAGGAGAGGGCAGGAGGGAGGGTTTAGGGAGCGGGATCTGTTTCGTATATCGATTGAATTTCAAACTATAGTTACATTTACATTGTAGCATTATTTAAAGCATCAGTGTGATATATTAATTGGTTTTATATATATTAGTATTTTCGTTATTAATATATGCGCGTCTGACTCCTATTTTTTATTTATTTATTCATTCATTCGTTTATTTATTTATTTACTTGTTTGTTTTTTTTTGTTCTCTTATTTTCTTTTTCCATCGTAAGGTGTAATTGTTGATATCTGGAAGATGATAATTTTCGTTTTGTTTGAATTGTTCAAGCAGACAGGAAGGAACTGAGAAAATTCCTAGATGATTTTTCAGATCGATCCCTTTTGGAAATTTCTTAAGCTTAGGCTTTCTTGCAAGCCCGGCTTGAATACGAACAACGAGAACGAAAATTGGCGCAGAATTGTTCTCGATGTAGAGTAAATTGCATTTTTGATATCATCCAGGAACTTTTGGTCCAGCCTGTATGAGTTTACGAGTTTAATGTAGTTCCTTCATATACATATGTATTATGTAATGTTTGGGTTACAGAGAGTTTTAACGCATACGTATAATACGCGTGTTTATCTTGGATCAACTTTGATGGTATGTTACGATACGATTATAACGAATGTTTTGATTTGATTTCAGGGCCTCCTCAGCGAGCACTATGATAAGCACCCTGTATTCATACTCAAAGATGTAAAATTTAAAGAATTGAAGGCGATGATGGATTATATGTACAGGGGAGAAGTGAATATCTCCCAAGACCAACTAACGGCACTCCTTAAGGCTGCCGAGTCATTACAAATTAAGGGCCTTTCGGAAAGTAAAACGGGCGGTGGTAACAATAAAACAGTTTCGAGGGTATCTAAAGTCGCGCCACAGCCGAGGTCATCGCCGTTAAACATTTCCTACGCGTCTTCCGGTCTCACCATTGAAAGGAACAGAGTTCCTAGACAGGCACAAAGTTCTATAGGGGATTTGCCCGAAGACTCGCACAGTCCCCAAATACCTAAGGAGCTTTCCTCGAGGTGAGAGAGATATCTCAATATATTTTCTTCTTCTACATTTTTTATTTTTATATATATATATTTTTTTTTAAGATATCCGTCATAAAAATAAAATGTAATTGGACAAAAAAAAAAAAGAGAAACGGTGTTCGCGAAATTTTACGACTATTATTTTTTAAAACGAGTATTGTATTATCCCACAGGGAGGGCTCGCAAAGTCCAACATCAAAGAAAAGAAGAAGACTTAGAAGAAGAAGCGTCGGTGAAGATAATTCCGTAGAAAATCACGAAGCATCGAATTCAAGCGATATACCTCAACAAATGGGCGTGCCGGCACTTGCGATAGCACCTGTCGCGGACGAAAAAACGAACGCTGATCCCACGGACTCCCTCGGCAGGTCAGCTTTAATGACGCAGCTGACGAAACCTGCCGATGAGATGCTTCAGGTTAGAGAGATCAATTCTCCCACCTGTCTTTATTTTTTTTTTTTCAATCTTTTCTTTTTGTACAAGATGGTCGCCAAAAATCCTTCTAGGTGGTCCAAAAGTGTGTTAGTTTTCGGATGATTCGGTAGGTTTGGAAAAAATGATTTTTATGATCATTCAGGAACTTTTGGCTCGCTTAGAAAATTTTGGTCTTCATCCTACGGTATCGATTGATCATTGAAAAAAAAAAAAAGAAAATGAGAAGAGCAGATATTATGTAATAAAAGCATTGATTCTTGCCAACGTATAATGGAACTTGGATGACATTTATATTCAATTTCTTTCGCGCGTTGGCATATTAAACTTCGTACTTTATCCTGCTGCTTGTTAGCCTCATCGCATGCTCTCGCAGAGGGGAAACGGTGCGAGACAATTTCACTATACTTTGTACAAATTTTTTTTTCTCGTTGTCGTTGTTGTTTTATTCGTTTGGTTTTTTTTTTTTTTATTTATTAATACGAGGTTTATTAACGTCGAATCGTAATTTATCCTTAGATACCACTCGAAAATCCCGAGCCAAATGATAATCTCATCGAGCCAAAGTCCGAGTATTTGGAGGACCAAGAAGAAAGCGTTGAGGATCTGACCCTAGATGATGATATGAATGATTTGAATGAAATTGAGCAGGATACGAATAGGGCCGGGCCGTCCCATGATAACTCTCAACATCCTGGTAAGCCATCAGAATTATATAAATTAATTTATTTTGTATTTATTTATTTATTTATTTATTTATTTACTTACTTACTTATCTATCTATTTATTTATTTATTTATTTATTCAATTTATTTTTATTGTTCTTGCCCCACCCTTTTCCTCGTCATTCTTGATTCTAATCTTGGATTTTGATGACCGTAGCCAAATGCATGTGGTTTAACGAACGTCGAGTCGTCTATATCTATTTCTGCAAGAAAAAAAAGGAGAAAAAAAAAGAAAAGCAAAAAAGAAAAAGAAGTAGCAGTAATAATTTAGCTCTTAGCTTTTACGTAGACGAGCATATATTCGGTGGACGGTTGAAATATTCAAAGACTTTAAAACACGAGGGTCTCGCACAGAACAGGTCACTTGCCTATATATATATATATATATATTTATATATATAATATATAGAGATGTATACGAAAATCAGCGAATCTTCTATCCAAAAAGAGTCCTTGGATAGAAGCAGAGCTTCCATACGAATTAGAATTCTAAGTTCCCAGTTAGAATTCTTTATCAGGTGTTGCGTCAGACAATCTTCATGATTTTAGGATTTGGGACTCATTCTCTATCTTTCTCTTTCTCTCTTTTTATCCATCTGTCTCTCTCTCTTTCTCTCTCTTTTTCTCACATTCTCTCTCTCTCTCTCTCTCTCTTTCTGTCTGTTTATTCTCTAAGATGATGATGATGATGATAATAATAAAAAAAAAAATAAAAAAAATAAATAAAAAATAACAACAGCAACAACAATAATCATCATTATTAATCATCATCGTCACCGTCATCACGAAATAGGGCCGATAAGAAAAAGCAAATCTGATTGATTGATTGATTGATTGATTGATTGATTGATTGACGATTGATTGATTGATTGATTTGGTGTCGCGGTTCCTTTCGTTGTTATGTTTTCTTGGTATATCATTTAAAAAAAAATAAAAATACAAAAGAACGGGATAAATTAGCCGACACACTAGCTTGGGTTTCCTCGTTGCAGGTGGGGGGGCGGGAGCGCGGTCTCGAGGGTCGAGAGGGAATGTAGGTGGTGTTGGTGTGGTCGTTGGTGTCGATGGTGGTGACGTTGGTGACGTCGTTGTTGGTGAGGACGTTGGTGGTGGTGGTGCCGCCCTTTGGGCGTCCCATTTCCTCGATTGTAAAAAAGTGCCGAACACGAGACGTCCTAGGCCAGAGGTTGACGTAGGCGCGTTGCTTAAGTCACTGGCTAACAAACAGGGGAGAAAGTATAGTTTAGATTCGGTTAAAATGTCATTGGAAGCTATATTGCAACAGGGCGTTAGCACCACTCAGGCATCCGAGATGTACGGGATCAATCGGTCGACCCTCCAATTCTATTTGAAAAAGTTGAACGTCGTCAGGAGGAGATGGAGACAACAGCCTAACACCTTGGTCCAGCCTAGACAATCTTAGTGTGTGTGTGTGTGTGTGTGCGTCCGTCGCATCGTCCGCGCGCCTGTGTATGTGTGTCTCTCTTCCGATATATTACGTTACATATATTATTACGTGTCGTCAAAAAATCAATAAGAAAATATGAAACTTAATGAAATATAAATAGGAAACAGAAAGAGAACGTTCAACATCTTTTTCGTCCTTCGACGCGAGAGAGACGATCGTGTTTTATGTTTATATGGGATTATGAATTGTAACGAAAAAAACAAAAGAGAACAAAAAAAGAAGAAGAAGCAAGTGACTGTTCGATGTGTTGTAACTAAGTTTTTCTTCTGATTAATATTTTTGGGCTCTCGAATTCACAAATCTTCATTCTATTTTTTTCTTTCTTTCTTTCTTTCTTTCTTTCTTTTTTCCTTTCTTCCCATCTTTCTTTTTTTCTTTCTTTCTTATTCTTCATTTTTGAGAACCCAAGCTTTCTTCGATGTGTGTGCATTTGCATTATAGTACCATGAGTATGTATATATGTATGTATATAATATATACATACATACATATATACATATGTATATATATATATATATAAAACATTTCTCTTTAAGCTCCGGCCTTTTTGCGTGTTATTATCTCCCCTCTCTCTTTCTCTCTTTCTATTAAGACACACACACACATATATAAATGCACACATGGACACACACGATCAAACGAAACTCAAAGAGAAAAGAATATTTTCTAATCTCCACGCTATATAGCCAGAGCTTTGAAATTTCTTCTTCAAGAGATACATAGATCGCAGGACATACAAACAAATAAGAAATAACTCTGTATATTAACACATCTTTGAATCTTTTGGGCTTCTTTATTTTTTAAGTCTCCCTTTAGGTGGGTCAAAAGTTCCTTTAATTCACGTGATATTAGGAAATCGATGGATCTTAGACGACTTTGTTCAAATTGACGTGGAATAGTTTTGTTTTGCGTTTAACGCACAAAAACGCGAGACGCTTTATAGATCCTCGTTTTTAAACTTTTGAATGAAGCTATTTGATAAATGGAGCATCGCGTCGATCAGTAGTATAATATATAGTTAAGAAATTTTTTATAGATTTGTTTGAGACGACGTACGATGAAACGCGTTAGAGTAAAATGTCGCTTGTTGGTGTGTGTTTGTTTGTATGTATATATTGGGAACAAGAAAAGGGACATTTGTAAATTTTGTCTTAGTTTAATCATCATCATCATCATCATCATCATCATCATCATTATTATTATTATTAATCGAAGAGTACTTGCATAAAATACTACAAATATTAAAAATCAATAATGTTTTAGTAGAAAGTAGAATTGAAAAGGCAGACTTAAATTATTTAACAAATTTGATTGATTTTTTTTTTCTTTCTGAAGTTTGACTGAAGATCATATATATATATATATATATTTTTGCATCAGCATGTAGTTCAAATTCATAAAATAAAAAAAAAAAAAAGACGAAAGGAAAAGTATAACATTATATTCGTAGAAAATGTGTTATCGGTATATGTGTCATCAATTATGTTGTATAGAAAGATAACTCAAATGTGAGAGCCCATTAATTTTAATTTACAGATACTGCAAGTGCTAATTTTGTTTCTTCCTAGAATACTTTTCTAGATGAATGGATATATAATCTTTTAGCATTCTGTTGCAAACTATTTGCATAAAGAGATTATACTTGTATCGTCTACCGCGTTATTAATATTTGCACGTAGAATATTTTTCAATGTATATATGTATATATATATATATATATATATATATATATATATATATAAAGAAAAAGAAAATTCAATTTCGCTACATAGTGTTTTTTCTAACTATAACTCTTCGATTGTTCACTCTAAACAATTTTTAATAATAATAATAAATTTCGTTTAACACTGCATTGTTTTGAAATAATTGCATATGCATATGTGACATATTTTAACAACAACAAAAAAAATGTGTTGAGACATGCACATACACACACTGAGAACAAGCGATCCATTTCACGGTATATATATATATATATATATATATATATATATATATATATATTTCAACGATGTGTTAATTACATTCATTATTTCTCTCTCTCTCTCTCTCTTTCCTTTCTCTCTTTCTCTCTCTCTCTTTCTCTCTCTCTCTCTGTAAGTGTCGATATAGTTCACTTAACAGCTAGGCTGTGTATAAATGCATTTGGCATTGTAATTAAAAGCGTCCGTGAGAAAAGTATGTATGCTGTCGCCTGTATATAATATGTATGAAAGTGCGTGTATGTATGTGTATATGTATGTATATATATATATATATATATACATGTTGAGCATTAATTGCTCTCATGAACGATTGTGTAAGATATTCGCGTTTTATCTGTCGTCGTCATCGTCCTCGTCGTCATTGTCGTCGTTGTTTGTTGTCAGTGAGCGAAGATGATGAAAGAAAATAATAAGAAGAAAAAATTGGTCTAGTCGGGAGTTTTACACCCCTGCGATTTATAAATGTTCGTTCGTTAAATTATTCCCGTTGTATAAGAGACAGACTGATGACCGATCGATAATCGATCACACCCTCTCTTTTTCTCTCTCTGTCTTTCTCTCTCTCTCTCTTTCTCTCACTGTTTCTCTTTCTCTTTCTCTCTCATTCTCTCTTAGGTGTGATTTATATACTTCTATCTAATTCTCTGCTGCAAAGAACCCTTACGTTTTAGTCTTATCACGTAAATGACGTATTTTGACCGTCTCGCCGGATAAATCGTGCCAATATTTTTCTTTTTCCGTCCTCGTTTTAAAAGGAAACGAAACAATAAGGAATAAAAAAAAAGAGACAAAAAAAGAATTAAAATAGTAATAATAATAATAATAATAAAATAATATTAATAATAATAATAATAATAATAATAGTAATGATAATAGACCTTCTAATGATGGATAATGAATGAAAATAAAGTATATCACCCTTTTGTTCCTATATTTCTCGTTATTATTATCATTATTGTTATATCTTTTATCTTTTTTCTTGTTATATATACTGAAAATAATTTAAAAGCCAGTGATTACGAAGAAATTTATTCGTTCTTCCTTTCTTTTTTTTCTCTCTCTCTTTTTTGCATTTTTTCTTTTCTCTTTTTGTTCCTTTTCTTGTAACGTCTCGTTTAGATAGAAGAGGTAGGCTTTTTATTACAACCCTCTATAATTCATCATAGTTGTAATTTTTTTTTTTTTTTGGTTTTTTTTCCTCTTTTTCTTTTTCTATAGAAAAAGAATTATTCGATGTGAAGATCGTGATTATTTCTTATATTAGTATGTTTAACTTATATTGTAGTACTTTAAATATATACTACTTATATTAGTATATATAAGTAATACTTCATATATAGAATATATATATATAATGGTATAATCATATTATTATATAATGAAATTTATTAAGTGCAGAAAATGGGTTAAAAGCTTCAAAATTATTGAAAAAATCAATTAGTCTTTTTCAAGACTTTTTAAGTAGTAGTAATTAAAGCTTACAGTTTTATAATTTGATTAATTCCAAATCGATTAGAAATTATTATTATTATTTTTTTTTTTTAAACACACGAGTTTGTTAAAATTTACATGACATTATAGAGGGTTATACATGGTTTTCTTTTTTATACCAATTATTATATTATTTTAGAATATGTAGTTGGTGATTTAATTAGTTGCTTTCTCTATTCTTGGAACGTTCGAAAGAAACGTAATAATTAATTAATTAGATCTAATTTGAAAAATTGATACAATTTGATCAAAATTATATCATACGCACACAGGCACACTGACACATGTTATTAAATATAAATTTATATTTGGACACATTGTTCACCGGTCGACGTAATAAATATTATTGCACGTGCATGCAACTTATGCAATTTTTCAAGTTACAAGATCGATCAAAAGTTCCAGAGCTCTTAATTTTCCTACTGAAAATCTGAGGAACAAAATTAAGAAAAAATTGATTTATAATATTTAGAAAGTTTTCGCCATTTCTGTGTATTACTTCAAAACTTCAAATTATGATTAATAAAATAATGAATATTAAGCCGGTCTTAACAATGTGTTAACACTTAGCCAACCGAATGAGGAAGAATCTCCTTACTTTAAAATATGATTCACCAGAAATGCTATCTCAAGATTAAAAAAAAAAAAAAAACCCAAATTAGTACAAACTGTAACGGGTGGAAAAAAAATATCTTCACCGAAAATCTAGAGTATGTTCAGGTAACAATAAAAAGTGGTTATACGCGATATATTTGCGAATACCGTAATGAATGAAAACCACCATTGCATAAACCGACCTGCTTCGAACGATAGCACACTGTTTAAAAAAATATTAAAATGAATCGTCAATTTTTAATTTCGCGCTTGAGTCGTACTATTTATCTTCAGTCATCTTTAATATTTTTAATTGTCAAAATCTGTCTTTTGCATAAATTACAAAAAAAAAAAAAAAACGATTGTTATATACTTCTAATTTCATGGTTTATACGAACAATATGTGAAATCATTAAGCAAAATCGTGTTACCGAAAAAATATAATTGAGCGTTTAAATAATTTTTAGATTCGTTTGTTTTTTTTTTTTTAAGTAATCGCGAGAAACTCTAGGTTGGCTAAGAGTTTAAGATATACATATGTATGTGTGTGCGTTTGTACGTCACACACACACACACACACACACACACACACACACACACACACACACTGCGCGCGTGTGTATGTTAAGAGAAAAGCTAACGATAGAGAATTAATATTAATTTGTTTCTTTGTCGTTATTTTTTTTTTCACTTTTTTTTTTACCCATTTTTTTATTTTTTTTTTATTTTTAATTTATTAGCTGGCCTTGCAACATGGCACGTTACCGGTGATCGAAGTAACGCGGGTGGTGTCGTGGGTTCGGTGGCAGGTGCACCAGGAACGACGGACGAAGTCTTTCTTGCAGCCCAGGAGGCCGCCCAGGCCCACCGCGACTCACAAGGTAGGCTCATCTACGGCATTTTTCATCTCTATCTGGCCACCGTAACAATGGGCACTGTGATAATTGGCCATAACGGAGAAAAAGGAAAGGTTCTTTCTTTTTTTCTTTCTTTTCTATTCTTTTTTTTTTCTTTTTTTTTTTTTTTTTCTTTTTAACGATCAGTCTACGAAACGGACCGTTCTGGATAGGAGGATATATATATATATAAAAATATTAATATCGGATAAAAACGAATGCAAATCTTGCTGATTGTTGCAAAAAGAAATTACGGTTCCAAATGTAAAAAGAAAAAAGAATAAATAAATGAAACGAACAAAACGATAACACGATGACTGCTTTTCACCGAATGAACTACGAATAAATTTTCTCTAATTTTTTTTTTTTCGAGATATAATTTTTTGTGATAAAAAAAAAAAAGGATAAAAAAAAATATCTTCTATGCGGAGATATTATCATACGTGTGTTCGTTCGAGAGAGTTCATTCGGGTTTGAGAAGAGTTGACAAAGTCGGATTAGGTAAAATCAATATTTAAATAAAATAAATAAATAAATAAAAATGAGAGTGCCAATTGCGCAGGTGGGTCAGGATTTTTTTTTGTTTTGGAGGGAAGAACATCATCATTTTTCCCTCCGCTGTCGGATAACGTGGTACAAACTTAGATTCCGGTATGTTCAAGTGTAGCACGGTCTCTGAAAAAAAAAAAAAACCAATAAAAACGACTTACATACGTATATATATATATATATTACATATATATATATATATATGTATGTAAATATAAGATATATGACGAATATATACACACACACACAATATATATATATATATATTTTATTCAGGGCATGTAGCTTCCTTGTTTCTTCAATATATATATATATATATATACACAGTTATATGAATACATATATATATTTATGTTCCTCTGTGACATATATACTACACTCCCTCGTATATATATTATTCTCTTTACGTATATATAATCTCTTGTCTAATTTTCTTTTTTGTTCTTTTTAAATATCCGAACGAGCGATGCCACGATGCAATCAATGAAAATGTCCGACGAAAGATAATTTGAACTTTTCAATGATTTCTTAATTTAAAGAATGAAAAGAATTTGTTTTCCTGTTTATTTTATTATTTTTGTTTTCATAGTCACTTGTTCTACTTCGTGGACATATTTGTTAGAGTGTGACGCGACGTCGCTGGTTAAAAACACCTCTCTCTCCTTCGAAAAGGAAAAATGAAAGAAGAGAGAACGACTCGAGCTCTTTCAAAAAGCACACACACATTGGACGGAGACGCTTGATACTCGGTTGAAAGAATAAGAGTTAGAATAAATTCAATTAGAATCTTCATATTTCAATGATCTTCTTTTCTTATTATCAACTAATATTATTAAAAGTAATATTCTAAATTAGCAGCTAAATAGGAACAGCGATAATCATTTCATGATAAAAGAAGCGAGTAAATACAGTGAGATAGCGCAAGAAACACCCCCTCCTAGGTGCAGTAGTATCGAACGAGAAATAGAATCACCGGTATTGTAGAGATCGTTTAGAGCGAAACGGGATGAAGGTGAACGAGGAAAGAGAAAGAGAGAAAGAGATATAATCTCTGGAAAATTAGAGTCGCATGAAATAACACGACATTTAATTCGTCGCTTTTATCTAGATATATATATATATATATATTTATCTAGAAAAATAATTTTTTTCTTTTTTTTTTTTTCTTTTTTTTTTTTAAATATGTATATAAATAAGATAGGTAATGGTGCGAAACTCTCGTTGGTGTCCTTTTCTATTGAAATGAAATGTTTAAAAATCGTTTTAAAATTGGTTACGTATTTCGTGATAATTAATATTATCTAATTATAATGCAGGTATGCAATTCTGCAATGCAGATTGAAAAAGTTGGTCCAGTCGTCGTCTCATCGTCGTCATCATCTTCATCGTCATCGTCATCGTCATCTGTGAGGTGTGCTCGACAACTCAAGATATTTTCTTCCATGAGAAAAGAGATATATAATATCGGAAGATAAGATCTTCTCCTTCTTCATTGCTGCTCCTGTATGCGAATTGCCTTGAAGTTAACAAAAAAAAAAAAAAAAAAAAAACAAGGGCGCGGCTTTCTCCCCCTTCCTCACCCGTATCAACACCTAGTAGTTGACCTTGGACTCGATAAACTTGTCGTTTTACTGCAATCGTCATTGACTTCTAACTTTTAGAAGCGACGTTGTAAACTTTTCTAATAGCCACTGATTTATCTCTTCCATGGAAGTATTTTCAATAACGACTAACTCGAATCTGTACCAGTCAATTTTTATATCGAAATAGACCAATCACATGGTCTCCGATCGAATTCCAAGAAATATTCTCTCTGACCACGAAATTTCTTTTCTTGATCAGCGTTTGCTGATCCCAAATACTCCACAACAACAGCAACCAACAACAACTTTATAACAAATAACTTATATCGTTGGACTTCATTTTAAGTTCCACCGCAATGTAATGTGTCCAAATCGTGTAATATCTATTTTTAGATAATGTGTGTGTTCGAAAAGAAACACAGGTGTGGTACATCTATAACAATGGGGCCTAATTTTCTTCTTCATGACGATGACACTCCTCTGGATGGTCATCAAACCGCATCGAAGATTGTATCTATATTATTATCGACGATTAGGTAACTGTGATCTTCAGCCATTTGGCAACAAAGAAACTGATTCCACATAGGAGAATACATAGTTGTTATTCAGCTGTCGGCTAATATTACTCTTCTTCTTCTTCTTCTTTTTTTTTTCCTTGTACGTTGCATCTGCCAGTAACAGCTGCATCCTTTAACGAGCAGATGTTAACATAGTTTTTTTTTTTTTTTGCTAAACACACAATTTTCTTCTAGAGTATATAAGACCACTCTGTTATCCTCTGATATTTATTGATTCTAAAATACTGTGTTTAATAGGACACCATCTTGAGAGTTGACCATCAGCAATTTTTATTTCTTTTTTCGTAGAACATGGAGGAGGGGGCAGCAGGGACATTTTCTATTATCGGACACGCGATTTCTGAGAATTTTTCTTACGTTTTAAATGAATACTATTTTTTCTCTTAGTATATTTGTTTCTGTGTGTATATATCTATACCACATATATGTGTATATATACATATATACACACGTACATAGAGAAAGAAGTAGAGTAGGTGATCGCCCAATTACACAGAGGTGATCCAACGTGGGAAGCAAGGTAATTCAGGAGAGAGAGGAGCGATTTTCTCTGTCAATGCTAGCAACCATGATGCCCGTTAAATAATATCGCGTGTCGCACTCATCCAATATATATATATATATATATATATAATAATAAATGAATAAAATATGGAGGCTATCATTTGAAAAAATAAAATAAAGAAAAGAATAATTACATAGGATAGAAATTTGTATTGTGGAAGATCGATCGATGGGCCGATTTAGTGACGAGTAATAATACACTTGTATAGATTAATTCGTTAAATTAATTGTTGTTTTTTTTTTTTTTATTTATATTGAAAATGAGAGAAGGACACGCGTATAAAACGGACGCATGCTCGCATTGACGGCGGAGGTCGTTTTTTTCACTGTCAGAGACTTTGTTACCTTGAATAGTTTTATTCTAACACGCGCTCATGCGCGCGCTCTTGATGATGATGATGATGATGATGATATGGCGATGATGACGACGAAGATGACGACTACACCCGACTACGTGATGACAGTATTAAAGAGAAATATGAACGAATAGAGAGTTTTAGAAACCTTTGCTATTTTTTCTCTTATAATTTTAATCGTCGGCATGTTGATGTATCGATCATTTCAGGCCCGGTTCTATGAATGAATTATATTCTATTCGACGATATAGATTACGGTTACAATGTCGATGCAAATTCGATTTCTTTTACTTTTCTTTTTCTACTTTTTTATTTACGATACTTGAACAATTTTTATCTCCATTTTCTCCCGTTTGATATTATCGAATTTATTCTTTCTTTCTTTTTTTTTTGCTGCTTCTAGGCAGCTCGATCTTTTCGTTGTCAATTATTTCAATTAAATAATTCACTACTTTTTGCATTTTTTCCCCCCACCTTTTTTTTTTTTTTTCTTTGTGAAAGGCGGATTTGCGAGAGATCACGAATAATCAGGGAAGAAAAAATTAAGAGAGAAATAGAGATAGAGAGAAATTGAACAAATAGAATACATGATACACGTGCTCAAGTATACTATTACTATTACTATTATTATTATAATAGTTCGTGCCGTAATATTAGAACCGGATTTTGTGCCACGTTGTTCGCCAGCATGTAGAAAAAAAGAGAGATAGACGATTCTCTTTTTTAAATGTCCGTTGTGAGAAAAGAGACACACGCCCAGGGCAATGGCAAAAAGGTTTTCGAAAGTGTACATCGCGCGCATCCTGTCTAAAGAAAAAAGAGAGAGAGAGATCGAAAATACAGAACACACGTATGAGAGTACAAATGAAATGAGAAAGTAAAATATAGGGTGTGCGTGCGTGTTTTGTACGCCTTCGATCGTTACTTGCTATTGGGCCTGGACGAGATAAACGAAAACCCTTTCGGATCCCAGAGAAAATAGAAAGAAAAAAAAAAACAACAAGAAAAAGATTACCAAAAAAAGGATGAGATATACACACACTGTCCCCCCACCCCCACCCCATTTTGATGTCGTGGGCGTGATTTTTTTTTGTTCGCCAGATTCTTTCCTTTTTTCCCCCCTCCCTTTTTTTTTGTTTTTAGTTTTTAATTACTGTGTTCACCCATACGTGAACGAAATATACGTGGGAATCTTTTTCCACGTTATCTTTTTTTCTTGACAATATAAGTTTGTCGAGAGAAAAAAATGTTGAAGTCGATAACGTACGGCCAGTTAGTTCCGCATACGTCTCTCTCATGTTTTTATCATTTGCGTTATTATCATGCTCCATCGTAGAAATCTCATTTCCTCTTCCATTTTTCATCGATTTGCACGAGAAAGATTATAAAGAAACAAAATTACAGATACGAAGAACAAATTTCACATCTGTCCTTTTGATTTTTCGCTGACGTTTGTTTGTTTGTTTGTTCGTTTGTTTTTTCTTTCTTTCTTTCTTTCTTTTCTTTTCTTTTCTTTTCTTTTCTTTTCTTTTTTTTTTTAATGTACATGTATTACTTTTTCATTGTCGAACTCGCTTCTCGATCATGTGCTGCTTCTCTTGCGACCATTGGTCTTGCGATCTTATTGAGCGGAAAAATAAAATGATGAATAAATAAAAAAAATCCTTCTTTTTTTTTTTCATTTTTTCGTTTCTCTATATAAAGATATGTAAGAAGGAAAAGTTCACGATGGGTAATCTAAACAGTAAAACGGTCAAACTCGTAATGATGGAGATGAATTTTATAAATGAATTGTAAAAGTTTTTTCTTTTGATTGAAACAAAATGGCGAACGAAAAATAGTCACGTGTCTTACTAGTCCACGTGCGCGCACGATAAAAGCGCACGTGGGCACCCTATTTTCTTCCACGCGCACCAAAACAATCGTAATAATACCATCCCATCTATATATCTCTCTCTATATATATATATGTATATATATATATATAAATATATACTTATATATGTGTATATATATATATGTATCTATATATCCCTAAAATATATACATACATTTATATATATTTATATCTATATATATATGTATCTATATATTTATATATATACATATATATATATATGTGTGTGTGTGTGTGTATGTGCACACGTGCGCATAAATCACGATGTGCCCCAAGAAAACGACATATATATATATAAAGAAACAAATAATTTTTTTTCTCCCTTGTCCATATCCGTGTATGCGTACACTCGATAGTTTTTAATTCCATTGCGTTGTGCCATTTTTTGCGTAATTCGTCTTGCATGCCACGCTTTCCTTCGGTAGTGTAATTTACACCTTTTTAACTCTTACGGAAATGCACGAGGGCTGCGCGTTTTTATTATTATTCTTGTTATTAATATTAGTAATTTTGTCAATCTTTGTTCTCATCTTATACGTGCGCGTTCTTTATACATATACATATATCTATCTATATACAAAAATGTATATGTATATTTGTACGCGTCCGTATATACGTATATTTAGCGAGAATAATTGAGAAATTATTAACGCACCCCCTCGCGCAGCTCCGGCCATTTTTTTTTACTAACCCACGTGTACATAACTCGCTTCTTTGTTCGTAACGCATAAAACATCAGATATTTGATTATTAACCCGATTACATACCTATATAGTTCTCTTTTATATATATACTTATTCGCATATATATATATATATGTATACGTATATATGTATATATATGTGTTTATCTATCTCTATATATATGTATATATATATGAAGAGGAAGATCATATATATATATACACATACTTCGTATATATAAATATGTTTGTACACATATATTTATAATACTGTTTCTCCTCTACTTCTCAATATATATATATATGTATATGACTTACATATATTATATATATATTTATATATATATATTTTTTACATATATTTATATATATATATAAATTACATTATATAAACGTATATATTTATTATTATTACTATTACTATATTATTATTATTTTTATTATTATTACTATTTTTATTATTATTACTATTATTATTATTACTATTATTACTATTATTATTATTATTATTATTATTATTATTATTATTATTATTATTATTATTATTATTATTATTATTATTATTATTATTATTATTATTATTATTATTATTATTATTATTATTATTATTATTATTATTATTATTATTATTATTATTATTATTATTATTATTATTATTATTATCATTGTCAGTATATTATTCTTCTCATGGTATTGTACTTTCTCGTTATTAGACTTTCGTTGTTGTTGTTGTTGTACCATGCCATGTCACGAATTTTTGCTCTTGTAATTATCTTGCTCCCTCTTGTGTCTTTTCACCCTCCGAGTGTTTAGGAGAGAGAGACGATCGAAAAAGAAGAGAGTTGTTGTTAACGGATAAACGTTGCAAAAGCAAAACAAAAGTAAAAAAAAAAGTTCAAAAAAAAAGTCAATACGAACGAAACAAAAACAAATATATGAATGTAACAATAATATCGGGGTGTGTTCGCTGATAAGTAAAAGAAAAAAAATATATTTTTACACGAACAAAAGTAATCAAACAAAGATAATCGTAACTCGAGAGGGGGAAAGAAACGCGACACTTTTCGAGAAATTAGAGCGCGCCACGGTCGAACGATTTTTCGATCGGGGCTGCAGCCACATTTCTCTGTACTCTTCCTTTCTTTTTTTTTTTCTTCTTTTTTGCTTCCTCTTTAAATCCTCCCTCTCGAGAGGTTGTTTTTTTTGTATTAAAACGAAGAAAGAAGATTATAAAATTTATAAGAAGAAAATGAAGAAGTAGAAGAAGGAAACGAAGATGATGATGATGATGATGATGATGATGACGACGACAATGATGATGACGACGACAATGATGATGATGATGATGATGATGATGATGATGACAATGATGATGATGATGATGATGATGATGATGATGATGATGATGATGACAATGATGACGACGACGATGATGATCTAATCAAGAAGGAAGACTTCTAACTCGAACATCACGCCTTTTGCGTTGGTGATCGAAACATTCGCGCATCGATTTGTTTTTATTGTTTTTTTCCTTTTTCACTCTCATTCTCTCTCTCTCTCTCTCTCTCTCTCTCTCTCTCTCTCTCTCTCTCTCTCTCTCTCTCTCTCACTCTTTCACTCTCTCTCTCTCTTTCTCACTCTCACTCTCTCTCATTCTCACTCTCTCTATCTGTCTCTTTCTTTCTCTCTCTCTTTCTCTCTCTCTCTTTCTCTTTTTCTCTGTCTCTCTCTCTCTCTCTCTTTGTTTTTTTGATGATATTGTTGTTGTCGCTCTCGTTGGCCATTTTGTCTCGAGAGCGCGACATTACTTTCGCGGTTTAAAAACGCGTACGCGGTTTTTAAAAAATTTATTTCGAACGCGCGAATCCGCGCGGTCGCGCACTCTCTCTCTCTCTCTCTTTCTCTTTTTTCTTCTTTTTTTTTTGGTTGAGTGAGACGGAGTATGGACGAGAGATAGATGGAGAAAAAGAGAGAGAGAGAGAGAGAGAGACCTCCTATATTTTCGTTTAATATTTCGTTTCGATTAATTTCGGACTTTTATCGCGCGCACATTTTATTGCGCGAAACGCGACGTCTTTCGTCTCTCTTAATTTTTTTTCTCTCTCTCTTCTTTCGTGTTTTTTTCTTCTTTTATTTTTTTTTTTGGTTTTCGAGGGGGTGGAAGATCGAAGAAGAGCCAACTCGAAGAGTATGATGTATCTTTTGGTAAGCTCTCTGGATTTTAGTATATTTTTATGGTGAATTTTGGTAAGATTATGGTTATTAGAAAAGACGAAAGGTAATTAGAGATAATTGGGTTAAAAGACAGAAACAATTAGGTTTAAATGCATTGTGAATATTTCTATCACGACTTTATGTTTTTTTTTATTTATTTTTTTTTTTTAATTTTTTTTTCTCTTTTCTTTTTAGTTGAGTACAATCGTTTTATACATTTTACATCTATAACATAACTTCGAGACTTTCTGTTTTGTTGTTATTGTTATTGTTCTTGTTGATTCTTTTTTTTTTTTCAATTGACTCTGGATAGCTCGTGAAAATGCGATTTTAAAGTCGAGCCTCGATAAATATCGTTTTTGGTTTGGTAAGACGAACGATTTTATCGGCTCGTTTTTAAATTTTATTTCATTTTCATTAGCCATCTTGAGTACACTCGTACGAATGTGTGTGTGTTTGTGCGGATGTGTGTAAGAGCGAAAGAGGAAAGGAAAGGATGGAGGAACGTATGAGAATATTTTTGAACGTTTGTGCGTGTGCGTGTGCGTGTGTGCGCGAGTGGGTGGTCAATGATTTGTGTGTATATATATATATATATACACACACACATGCGTATATATATATATATATATTTTAATTTCTGACGTTGAACAATATACAATCTTTTTTCATCTAGCTCGCACAATAATTTATTGGGCAATTTTCGTAATCAGTTTTGTCTGTATTTTTTGACAAAACTGTTTCCGGCCCAAAAAAAATTTTACGATATTTTCTTTCGTCGCTCTTATGAAACGTGATTTCACGTACGTCACATATATGGAGATTGCAAAATGTAACAAGTTTTTGTTGGGTCGACTCAAAAGTAATTTTGAAATTTTTGAGCGGATCTCTCACTGTTTTGTTACATTTTTTTAAAACAATCTCTTACACGCGAACGGAGTAGTGATCTGGTGAGATATAAAGGATTAGAGAAAAGAAAATTTCGAAATTATTCGAAGCGTGAACTCCTCCAAGAGAAATCATCGG
>NC_057697.1:1101755-1106755 GCF_014466175.1 Vespula pensylvanica
GAGGAGAGGAGAGGTGTTGTCATGGTGGTGGTCCATGGGGTTCTTCTCTTCCAAGCAGACTTTCGATTTCTATCGAAAAACAGGATAAAAAATAAAGCTCGCACTAATTTTATAATATCAATAATTTTATGGATTCGTCGACTCGTGAATCTTTTTTCTTTTCTAAATTTTTTCAAACAAGCTTTCTTTTTTACTTTCTTTTTTCTTTTTGTTTTGTTTTGCTTTTTGTTTCTTTTTTTTTTTTTTGTTTTCGTTCTTGAGATTCGTGACGCTCTTTTTTCCTGTAGGATAATTCCTTTGATCGAAATATTCCATCAAAATTATATTCTCCGTGACAAAATTTATACTTGCGTATTAAATCGGCTGAGAAATAAAATTGTCTCTCGATGTTTCAAGCTTGTCCACTTTCTCGTTTGTTTGATAATCGCGAAATAATAATTACTTTTTTTTTTCTTTTTTTCTTTTTTTTATAATGTCATTGCTATAAACTTGATTGAAATGAAAAGTTAGCGTTGCGATGTTTCAAGCTTGTCCACTTTTCTTTCGTTCGCTCGTAAAATTATTATTGTTGTAATTTTTTTTCTTCTAATAATAATACTATATACATTGTAAAATCAAAGACGATTTAGATGTGATCGATCGATCGTGTCAGGGTCGCGCGCGTGACGATCGTAAATTTCAAAGGAAAAAATCGGATGTCATAAATTTTTTTTTCTCTGTATTTAAGAAAAAATAGAAATGGAATAAAGCAAGATAAAAATGAATTTCGATTTTTCGTTGAAACTTTACGATCATCGGAAGAGCCCAACTCTCCGTAGTTTTCGTTATCGGCATCGAAAGCTCGAGAAGATCCTGTCTGTTGTGAGGAAAAAATTGTGACTTTGATCTTCGATTCTTTCCCCTTCAATTTTTTTTTTTTCGTGGGGTGGTTATTTTTTTTCCCTATTATTATTATTATATTTTTTTTTTTAAATAAAGGTTACGTTTTATTCAACAGAACAGCAGGATCGCGTTGCTTTTCTTGCGCGTTGATTTCTGACGGCCGAAACGATCTTATCGAGCATTTGAATCGTCTGAAAATTTATTTCGTCGAATTACAATGGAAAGAAATAATGAATAAAAAGAAAGAAATTGTTGGACAGCTTGATTCTCAGCATTTGAATAGTTTGCGATATATTTTAGAAAATTTGTTTCTTCTTGTATTGAAACAAAAAAATATTTATTAATGGACAACTTGATACTCGATACTTTTTATTGTTACCATTATTATTATTTTTATTATTAGTATTATTGTTATTATTATTGTTATTATTATTGTTATTATTATTATTATTATTATTATTATTATAATTATAATTATTATTATTAACACGTTTATGTTAGAGTCTCCAAATTTTCGTTTTGCGATAAGAACTTTCTTTCTCAGCGTTTGATGGAAAATAATTTTTCATTTACGACTCGTAGAATTTATATAAAGTAAAAAAGAAAAAAAAATTATTTATCAACAAACGTCTCGCCTCGATAAATATATTAACAAACAAGAATTTAACAATTAGTGTCTTATTTTGTGATAATCGAATAATAATTTTTTTGTACGCGACATAATTTTTTTCTAAAATTATATATTCTCTAAAAAGAGATGATTGTTTCGAAACAAATTTCCAAAGTTTATCAAACGATGTAGTTAAAAAAAAAAATTGTCACAATCATTATATTATATTCAAAAAAAAAAAAAAAAATTGTCAAACTGAAACGTTCAAAAAATTGTTATAAACGATATATTCAAAATTGTATAATAGCGATATACGATAATTCTCTAAAAGAGAATGGTATATGTTCGGCGTGACGATTAATAGAACAAATTTTCTTTGTAAAAACAATAACACAAAAAAGGAGTTAATTAGCGGTAAATTATAACGAAGACACACTCACGTGATCTCACGATAATTACAACGACAAAAATAATAATAATTACATTGTTACAAATAAAGAGATTGTTTATTGAATGACGTCTTAACAAAGGGAAAAAAGTATATATATATATATATACTATAGTTATGAATTTTATTTTCTCTCTCTTTTTTTTTTTTTTATTTTTTCTGTTTATATTCAAACGAAAATACATACATATATATTTTCCCAAATGAATGAGTCAATCAATCAACCAAATCAGTATGTCAGTCGATTAATTCATTAATTTATAATTGATTCAGTTAGGGAGCCCTTTTTTTTATAGACTGATTATCAATTCAATTTCGATTTTATAAATCATGGAATAAAAACTCAACTTTTAATTCATTTATTTATTATTTTTTAATTTTTCGTCAAGCAATAATTTTTAAAGGTACGCACATGTTAACAAGAGTCGTAAATATTATTCGTAGTTATATATATTCTTTTCAATTTTTACGTGGTACATGAATGGATCAGTATTGTGCGATCGATGTGATCTAATTTAACCAAAGGTATATAGTTTTTTTTGACGTCATCAGCGAATAGAATGCGACAAGAGACCGACGATTAAAATTAACATCATATGTGGATATTATTGTAGGATTTATTATACTTTTAATTGCTTTGGTTCAATCTAATTAAGTTAATCTAATTAAGAAGGTCGATCATTGGTGATCTTTGTCGAGTTTTGTACGATGTTGCAAATGAAAAAAAAAAAAAAAAGAAAAGAAATTAATAACAACTAATTAAATCAAAAAAGAAATTGGATTTTGAGAAAGATCGAATTTAAGGAAAAAAAAAAAAATGATTTTATGAAAGAAAAAGTAATTTCAAACGTTTAATAAAAAGCTGCTATTAATTCTTTCCTTTACTTTTTCTATATATATGTATATATATATATATTTTTTTTTTGAACTGTCATAATTTTTTTGGGATGCAATAATAATTAAACAGAGTGCAAATATGTCTCGACAAAGTGATCCACGATATTTTCAAGTTTCGAAATAAATTAAATGAATTGTTCGTTGCGTCTCATCGAATATCATTCTCGACATTAATACAAAAAAACGTACACGCGTAAACAGAAATTAATTAATTCATCTTTGATGCAACACGTACACATACACGGATTTTTTTTAATTAATTATATATATATATATCTATATGAATACGAGCTACACGATGGAAGTACGAGTCCTCCTTGGAGAAAATAAACTGCTGTCGAAATCGATGGAGCTGGACATTCAGAGAGGAATAAATAAAGATTATTTTACATGGAAAAAAAAAAAGAGAAAAAAAAAATCAAATGAAAAACAAAAATATCGTGGCATCTTGTGTCTTTTTCTCTATCTCTTCTTTTCTCTCTCTCTATCTCTCTCTTTCACTCTCACTCTCTCTCTTTCTCTCTCTCTCTCTCTTTCTCTCTCTCTATCTCTTATCATCATCTCACTGTATCCTTCGATTCCTTTTTGTATCCATCCTGATTTCTCTGAAACTTGATCGTCGTAATTATTATTAATATTATTGTTATTATTGTTATTATTGTTATTGTTATTTTTATTATTATTATTATTGTTGTTGTTGTTATTGTTGTTATCATTAGCTTCGTTTCTGTTTAATTTTTTTTTTTGTTACTTTCTTATCTTTTCGTAATTTTTCTTTCACTCTTTCTATTTTTTTTCTTTTTTTTTAATTATTCGTTTCTGTTACGTTTTTCGCAGGTCAAAAATAGAGATGTTTTGATTGTAACAATTTATTTACTTGTTTACTCATTAGATTCTTTCTTCATTTCTTTATTTCTTTATTTGTTTATTTGTTTATTTATTTATTTATGGTTTTCTGATGACAGTTGTTTATGAAAGAATAATTAATAAATTGAAGAAAAAACCGCTTGCGACAAATTCTTTATTAAAACCTGTGAAGAACGTAATTCTTGTGTATCGAAAGGAATAGATATCATCGTAGTATATTATATATCATAATCGTAAAATATATTGCTATTATTATTGGAATTAGTTTCTAATTAGTTTCTAATTATTAGTCGTTTGTAAATAATTCGCTAAAAACTATCATTAACTCTTGACGGTCGAAGAATTAGATTTATAACCACGTACTGACAATCACACTCGTCTCTTTTCTTTTTTGAAGAACGAATGGGCCCATAACTCTTGCGTAAAAAGTTGCGATATATTAACAAATTATTAAATATTAAAAAGAATAAAAATTTTCAAGGGATTTTGTGAACTAACTTCTTTACATCGTGCTTCATCAATTCGGCGAATATTTTTAAAAGTACTTAACTATGCTCCCGATAAGTTACAAGAATTAATTGTAACGCGTTAATAAAAGTATATTAGTCGATTACAATTATTTCTTTTTTCATTTTTCAAAATCATTATTACATTGTTCCAAACATAGTTTCTGCTTTTATTATCATGAATATATGTAAAAAGAAAACTTATGCGGACCGTTAAGGGTTATTAAGGAGATCGAAAGATATCAATGATAAATATCTAATCCAGGCGATAGGAGAAAGTAAAAAAGAAAAAAAAAAAAAAGAAGAAAATAAAGGAAAAAAGAATTTAACGATTTTGTTTTGATGAACGATTGATTTTTGAATCAACTTCAAGTACATATAATTATGAATTAAATATTTCGGAAGAAATATAAAAGAGGGGAGGACGTGTGTAGAAAAACGAATATTTATAAAATGAAATATGATTGTGATATTATATATACGTACGATATATATCGTATATACATATACGTATATATATTCACAAATATACATATATATGTATATATATTATATATTTATATATGATGATAGAATATTCCTTTGTTGAATGGGTTGGCCCCAATATGATCTCTTGGTAAGAACCCCAAACGACTGGGGGAGGGGCTGCCTTTGTCGTCGTCGAGTATTTTGCAGCATAAAATATTCAACTGGCAGAACAAAAATTCCGATTCTGGATGACATGGAAATCGTCATCGTTTTTCTTCTTCGTTATCGTCGTTGTTCTCGTCATCGTCGTCGTCGTTCTCAT
>NC_057697.1:1109255-1110950 GCF_014466175.1 Vespula pensylvanica
TATATATAATTAATGTTATATATTCATTTGTAATAATTGCATTTGTTTTTTAAACTAATTAATTAATAAATGAAAGGCAGAAAGGAAAATAAAAGTCATTTAATCTTGTTTGCTGAAAAAATCAAAGTGAATGTTTTTCATGATAATTTCATTTTCTTAATAATAATAATAATAATAATAATAATAATAATAATAATAATAATAATAATAATAAAAGAAAAAAAATTAAAAAAAAAAAAAGAAAAATAGCTTTCCTGCGCAGTTTTCATTCAATTCGTGTTCAATTCGTCCAAACGCTTTTGGCTCGAGCTTTTTTCTTTTTTATAATAAATTTCCGCTAAATACATAAGTAAATAAATAAACAAATATATACATATAAATAATTCTTATGCTTTTCTCATTTTTCTCGGGAAAATTTTTAATTCTTTTTTGTTTCATATATTATCAAATGAAAGAATGAAAGGCAATAAAAAGTTTCCTTCTATCTATCTATCTATCTATCTATCTATCTATCTATCTATCTATCTATCTATCTATCTATCTCTGTCTATTTGTCTATCTATCATCTGTCCAGTTATCTATCTCTCTTTCGGCTAAAAAATAAACAAAAACAAATTGAATAGAAATACTACAAAATAAAGAATCAACGATAACGAAAACCCATATGTAAAAAAGGCCTCCCTGTATGCTTGCAGCTCACCCCGCCATCGAGGGTGGTGTTCCCAGTGGTGGTGAGCACAGATTTCAATGTGTCATGTGTGGTCGTGGATACAGATCGCGTTCATCCCTTACGCGACACTCCAGGTATGAATGCGGTGGCCTTGGATCCAGGTATACCTTCACCTGTACTCTATGTGGCAAGTACTTCTGCAGACCGGATCATCTAAAACAACACATTCTTAATATCCATGGTGGATTAGTCGCCAAATAGCCGATCGTTTTTATCCTATTTCTTAGATTATCGGAGAACAATCGATCGTTATTGTTATTATTATTATTATTATTATTATTATTATTATTGTTGTTATTATCATCAACATTGTCAACGTCGTCTTTGTCGTAATCATCGTCATCGTCATCGTCATCGTCATCATCATCCATCATTATTATCGTCATTGTCATCGTTATCGTCGTCATCGTCATCGTCGTCATCATTACTGACTATTATTATTATTATAATTATTATTATCATTATCATTATTATTATTGTTATTGCTGTTGTTGTTATCGTCGTTGTTGTTTCTGTGTTGTTTGAAACAACAGAGTAATCATCAGTAGCCTATTTGGTCTGCTCGACTTATAAAAGTTTATTTAAGTGTATTATTCCAGTTTGAATTTTGTTTTATAATTTGTTTTTTTTTTCTCTTTTTTTTTTCATTACATTGTTGATAGTCTAACCGTTTATTTTATATTTTATTTTGTTTTTGTTTTATCTTATTCTAAGGTGAAGGGGAAGTGGGAGATAATTTATGATGGTGTCTCAGAGTTCGTAATTAATTTGTCCTATTATTTTGATTTCATTAATGTTCTGTTTTTTTTTTTCTTCAAACATTCTTGAGATTAATGCGTTAGTAGCGTTGTTAATCATTGAAAATAATCGATGATCTAGATAGGAAAAGATTTTGTAAGATACTTTTCTTTTTATATTTTTTATTTTTCAATTTTCTCTCTCTTTCTTTCTCTCTTTTTTTTTTT
>NC_057697.1:1110960-1114218 GCF_014466175.1 Vespula pensylvanica
TTTTTTTTTATGTAACTTCGATATCCAAAGGAACACCAAAGGAGCCTTGCGTTATTCTATGTATATATGTGTCTATGTATGTATGCGCGTATGTATGTATGGGTGCATATCTGATTCGTCATAATCGTAATATTATTACAATATTATAAAGATACGAGAACATCATTAATGTTAGATTTAATAATTTAAAAAAGAAAGAAAAGAAAAAAGAAATTTTTTTTGGAAAAAAAAGAACTTGCACCTTGAATCTCGACAATTTTTCTAATATCTCATTTATTCGATTCTTTCGAAAAGTTTTTACAATTATAATTTTATTTTATAATAATAATAACAACAACAACAACAACAACAACAACAACAACAACAATAATAATAATAATGATGATGATGATGATGATGATGATGATGATGATAATGATGACAATAATGATGATGATGACAATAATGATGATGATAATGACGACGACAATGATGATAATGATGATGATGATGATGATGATGATGATAGTAATAATGATTATAATAATTAACGAAGAGAAAAAGTCTTACGAACATCGGAAAAGAGATTAGATCGAGTTAGAAATGTTATTTTATGAAAGGCATTCATATTGCACTTATATATCAAAATTGATATATTTTTTATATACTTGAACTTTGAGAGCGCGACTTATATACATATATACATATTATATAAATGACGTTCGTACAACTTTAACTGCCAAATATTTCCCACTCCCTATATCCCCTTCCCTTCCCTCCATTATTCCCATGAAACAAAAACGCCAAATAAATGTGTAATTCCTATTATTAGTTAGTGCGATAAAAATTTTGTAAGTTATTTCTATAGTTACAAGAAAAAAAATATATATATATATATGTGTGTATGTGTGTGTGTATGTGTGTGTGTATGTGTGTGTATGTATGTATGTATATGTATATGTATAAATAAATATATAGAACATGTTTATTAGTTGATAAAAATAAATCATATTGTGTTGACGGGTAATCAGATAATCGTTGATATAACAATCTTTTATATTGAGCATATAAATATGTACATATATTTTTGAAAAAAAGTGCGCGAGTATATATATATATATATAAATAAATATATATATATATACGCACAATATATATTGTAATATCTTAATTTTCATACGAGTTTTCATTTATCAATGGACCGACAGATTAGAAAAAAGATTTTTAATAGAAATCAATGACCGTCGCGGTCTATTTACGATGTTATACAGGGTCTTGAAGTCGGTTCCCAAAATATTGCTTACCGTACATAAAATAATCTATTTTTATTTTCTTAGTTATTTCTAAATATGATCAAATTGTTCCCAAATAAAATCTATCACGATTAGTTTTATATCTTTCCTTTTTCTTTCTTTTTTTTTTATTTTTTTTTTTTTTTTTATTTTTCGTTTTTAATTTCTATCAAGAACTTTTTCCATGTGGTCGACACACGAATAAGCTCTTGAAAAAAAAATGTCGAATACTTTAATAAACCAGAATTTTCTTTCATCTATATTTATTGTTATTAAGTTAAATACGTTAAAAATGATCACGAGAAAAAAAAACTATTTTTTTTTCTTTTTTCCTTTCAAAATCTCGTCGATACATTGATTAAATTAATTGATTGTATATATTATATGTCGGTGTGGTTAACATATATGGTGTTAACATTACAAATAGTCTGTTGACTCTTGTGCAATTTTTTTTTTTTTTGTTAATTAGAATTTAAGTATATTTTATTATAAAATCGAGCAACATACGTCAGAGAGAATTTTTAATGCAATATACATAATCGTTTTTACTGTGTTTTGTCTTTACAGAAAGACATTACCCGGCTTATTATATTAATGACAAGGTCAAGAGGAAAAATCCATTGAAAGGATGTGTTTTATGTGCCAAAAGCGCTAAAAAACGCAGCACGAGGTATTGTTGTAGACAATGTCAAGTCAGTTTGTGTATAGTTCCGTGTTTCGAAATTTATCATACAAAGCTTTAATATTTTCTATTTAATCTCTATAGTTATTAATTATAGTCAATAATTACATGGATAATATAATTTTCAAATTATATAAATATACATATATGTATATGTATATACGAGGGTCATTTGAAAAATTTACTATGAATTTTATACGCCAACAATTTAGAAAAAAGAAAAAGAAAAAAAAATTGTGATTTTTTCAAATGACACATGTATTTATATGAACAATATGAAATTTTATTTTATTTTTTTTTATATAACTTGTCAAGTTATCTTTATTATTTATTCAAAGAAAATTATATATATATATATATATTGGCCAATTGAAAATTGTTTAAATGATTTTGATTTTTTATTTTTCTTTTTTTATTTTTTTTCATTTTTCTCTAACTTTGATTTGATTTTTTTTTCGTAATAAAAAAGAAAATTGATTCTTTTTTTAAATTAATTAAAAATTTTTGTCCATGCCTATATCGATCGGAATAATATCGATATCTCACTATTCAAATTATTTGTGCCTTTTTTTATAATTCATATATTAAAAAATTATTTTTCATTTGAACAGTGAACAATTTTAATACGATATTTTTGTGATACACGTATTGAGATATATGTAAATAGATTTTAAAAAATATATAAATATATATAAATAGATTTGTTTTTCTACAGGCAATAGTATTTTTAGGGGGGCCATAAATGTATGCACAAATATATATGTATACATATACAGAGTGGAAGCATAACTTTGATTACCTTGTATATACCTTGTATATATGTTTTTTTTTTTACAGATATAGAGAAGCTTTGTTTACAAAAATCTATGATACAGAGTTCTGCATAATATGGTAGTATTAATTTTTTTGTAGATGGACGCATAAAGGACATACGAAGACCTGAGTTTTTTTTTAAATGGAATCATGTTTTTTTATCGTATTGGTCGATCAAAAATATTTTTTATATATATGTAAAAAAAAAAAAAAATTGAAGTAAGTCGAAAAATTATAAGTTTAGTTAATAATTCACACTCAGTGTTTTTCGAATTTTTAATCTTTCAATTTTATATATTAGCAATTATTAATGTATTTTTTAAATAAACAAAATACATTTTTTTAAATAAACAAAATAAAGTTTACATCGATTATAATAAAAATTTCAATGATTTCATTATAGTAATGTCTTTATTAAGAATTAGAAGAAAAAACTTAATTTTAAAAATTATTAACAAAATCGATTTTATTATAACAATATTGTTGCAATAT